>NC_049980.1:28827912-28829745 GCF_000003815.2 Branchiostoma floridae | reverse complement strand
AGCACAAAACCCGTTAGCACAACTTCGATTATTGCATTGGCTAAGACACAAAATCACACAGACACAGACGCGCAAACACACACACACACACACACACACACACACACAAACACGCTCGCACACACGCGGACACACACACACACATACATATGTGCATGCATGCACACAGGCATACTCTCTCACACACACACGCGCGCATACATAAACACGTGCACACGTGCGAGACACACGAACACACATGCATTCGTGCGTACATACACAAACAGCACACACACACGCACCGACATACACACACAGTTGTACACGCAACGTTACTTCAAGTTGACCATCGCGTGTTAATGTAATAGCAATTTCTTTCTAAAAGGTGACGTTACGAAAGTAATGAATGATTCTGCGGTTTACAACTTCAATAGAAGGAGAGCAAAGCTTAAACCATAATCACTGGATCCTAAGTACTATAAACTGAACTTCACAATTTGTAATCGTGTTTCCTTCCCATCGAAATCAGCTAAGTACGAATTCGTATAATTGAGCGGCTGAAAAAGCCGAAGCTGTCTTTCTTTGTTCCACTGTTAGTCAATGCCATGTGCACTTTCGATCACTGATCAAAAGGAAAAGCTGTCGTGATCTGAAAATATTTTTCACTTCAATTGTATCCTACTTGTGTCCTTTCAACAAAATGCTTGCTAAGAATTTTGTCACTGTGATAAAAAAAAAGTTTTTTTGTGTTTGGCATGATTGGCGATATGATACAGTATTTTCTCAGTATAACAAATCGTGGCCGGAAAAAAATTGTATGTGGTCATGGTCAGGGTTGGTGATAGACAGGTTTGGTGACACAATAGCTATCGTCCATATGATTGTCTGAATTCTCGCGCGACAATATGTCTCGTTCCCGCTAGAGGTCGCCTATGACTGTCCAACCGCAGGCCTGCTTGCACTACATTACATGGCAAATCATCAATTTTTACTACTACAACTACGACAGGAAAAGAAACATTACGCCAATACTTTATAGTCCATGTCAGTCCTACGTCGACAACTACAAAAACAACAGGGTAACGGCCGCATGTAGCCAGTCACAAGTATGCAAATGAGAAAGCACCCACATGCATACTAGACACAAAGGATAGGCAATAGGCACAGTCACAGGCAGACAGGACCTCCCGTAATGATTACAGACGTTCCATGCACATCAATCCCCACCCATCCCTACCAATCCCCACCCATCCCTACCAATCCCCACCCATCCCTACCAATCCCCACCCATCCCTACCAATCCCCACCCATCCCTACCAATCCCCACCCATCCCTACCAATCCCCACCCATCCCTACCAATCCCTACCCATCCCTACAAATCCCCACCCATCCCTACCAATCCCCACCCATCCATACCCATCCATACTCATCCCCAGCCATCCCTACCAATCCATACCCATCCCTACCAATCCATACTCATCCCCACCAATCCTCACTCATCCCAACTAATCCATACTCTTCCCTACCAATCCACACCCATCCCTACCAATCCATACCCATCCCTACCAATCCATACTCATCCCCACCAATCGTCACTCATCCCCACAAATCCATACTCATCCCTACAAATCCCCACCCATCCCTACCATCCCCACCCATCCCTACCAATTCATACTCATCCCTACCAATCCCTACTCATCCCCACTCATCCAAACAATCGATACCCATCCTACCAATCTACACTCATCCATACCAATCCCTACTCATTCCCCACCAATCCCCACCCCATCCCTACAATCCCCCACCCATCCCTGCCGAATCCCTACCAATCCATACTCATCCCCCCCAATCCA
>NC_049980.1:28780189-28825734 GCF_000003815.2 Branchiostoma floridae | reverse complement strand
CGAGGTGGCGCCGAGGGGGGTTTGGAGGTGAGGAGAGTGCGCGTGCGTGGTTGCGATCATGCGGGCTAACTGGTCAGGCAATTGCATCATGACAGCTTGAAGATCATCCAGTCTTTTCTCGATCCTTTCCACCCGTTCTTCCACGGTCTGGTTGTTGGAGTGCAGCTCTGTTACCAAGTCATACATTGTCGACTGCGTCTGTAACAGAGAATGTGATACGGGACCATTATGCACCGCAAAGAACTTGGAGCGATCATAAACGAGGTCCAAGGAGAAAAAAAAATGTCCTATATCTTCTCTACAACTTATGAACAGGTAATGCAACAAACCTTCCAGACTGAGTATACATCGATTGTCTATATTTTGGTTCGATGAAACAATTAGCTTTTTAGCTTTTTTTTACTTCTATTCTAAGATGCTTTCCTTAACGAGTTGTATTTGACCTATGGCACAATGCCGAGATAAAATAAAGGAGACACAGAGCGGTCTTTGCTACTACAACAGTCACGTCACATTTCATCACATGCGCACAGCACAACAACACAAGCTGTGCCGGAAAAGTGCAGCCACTGCCACAAGTAGACGAAGGACCTGAAGACAAGATAACTCGGATGAGTTTGAAGCTAGTCGCCTATGAAGCACGTCTTTGTGTAGAATCAAAAAACAGAAATGTGAAGTGGACCGTTAATGAGTATACCTGAATATGCATACGTATGCAACGTATCGATTGTGAAAACAGAAACTATGCAATTTCATAACTGAGTTGAGCCATATATGGCCATTTTGAAACCATAATATACAAGATACTCTTGTCTGAGCGCCCTCAAATGTTCAACCCCTTCAAAGGCCCATAGGAGAGCTGTTCAGATGAGTATTGATCGTGGAAAGCATGACATCGAAATTGAAAACACTGTGAGTAGTTCTTCACTATAAGATATCCAGCGAAAGCAAAGCTCGATGAGAGCAAAGCTGAAACAGAAAGCAGCAAGCAGATCATCGAGATATGGAACCAATCTGTACTTTAGGAGTGCCTGGCAGACGTAACTGTGATATGTGCCAAGATTATATACTCGCTTCCCGTCTGATTCAGGGCTATCTGGGCGCCTATGGAAGCTAGCTCAACCCAATCGAGAATATGGTCGAGCTATCTTGCGTTTAAGCTACACGAAGTGCATTTTTGACATCATGATACTGTTTCAATTTATTTCATTGTAGATCCGTGAAATTGACAGCCTTCTGTTGAAACGATAAGAGTTTCGAAACTTTGCAAGTAAGTGTTCCCAGCGGATTTGGAAGCTCCAGCACCAGCGTGACGACACGCCCTAGCAGTCAGACGAGGAGCTACAGGCTAGGGGAGCATCAACGCGCAGAAGCAGCAGCGGAGGCTGGACGGTGTACGAGTGGACGGACGCACAGAGAATATTGAAGAGCCCATTATGCAATTTGTCCAGAGGCTACTTTGGTAACGCTGAGTTTTCAATTGAAATATTCAATTCCACGACAAGGTGGTATCCCCGATCACTAAAATTTTGAGTTCACCCAAGCTTTCACATTGGTTTTGTGTTGTAAGACTCTAATGTGGATTACATTAGTTTTTTTTTCCAAGTTACAGATAGGAACCCATTTATCATAACTATTATAATGCAGCTTGGGCCATATTTGCCTTTGTATCAGTAATTTCCTTTGATTGACTGAAATTGTAGGGAGACAATACACGTGGGTCATAGAAAGCTACTACTGGTTAATGTACGAAATATATTTGTCTGCTACAAATTGAATTCAAGTCTTGATCATATGAGACGGTAGTCGTTTTCTTGTGAAAGCTCGCGTGAGTTCAGATTCTGCGTGATTTGGAATAGCTTCCACCGCCATTTTGTGGAAGGTGTGGGTTGAGGTGGAAGGATAAAAGCAAAGGGGCTATTCAACGTCTCACAGGAAAATAAACAAGTATAGAAACTGAAGCAAACACAACGAGCGTTTTCCACTCCACACCCATGCAAGCACACCTGAAAGAACTCTATATGAGGCACGGTAATGAAGGCCGTCATTTGATTTTCATCTGAGTCGAACGGGTTCTGCAAACAACCGAGAAGATGAGAGAAATAACAAAATAAGGGGAAAAATTTGTCAGAGGCGTGAAAGTTGTTAGGCTCAACAATGTTTGATACGTGCATCAAAGGCCGCATTTTCACCAGACTTGCAAAGACGGTTAGGATATATACAGACATAATCTGAATAAATTTAGTTTCCATAAATGGTGGACTGTTTCCGTTAAGTTTTCACTTTGTACTCAAACCGGGGAATGGATAGCCTAAGGTGGACGATTGCATGTCTGTTGAAAACACAACGACAGACTTTATTGCGAAAAAAGCCGACGACTGTGCATTGAAAAAGATCAAATGACGCCTCTATTTCATTGCCACTACTGTGCAAAAAGGTAGACATAAAGATAGACATAAATCAGGACGTGGTGCAAAGGTTTGTTCAAACTAGCAAATATAGCGATAGCTGAATGAATAATGCATAGTGAAATGTTCAATACATGCACTATTTGTTTAGATATAAAAGTGTTCAATGTTCCCATATTGATGATGAATACCAATTATTCATGTTAGACAAATCACAGTCGTACATCCTTGCCCATTCGAAAGGCCATTAACAAATACAAGCCTCCAACTTAGGAAGTGAGTGTAATACCCAATGTATTGAAGTGTGTCTTACCTTTGCAAGATCCACGAGCGTGTTGGCTTGGTCCGACAATTTTCTTTTCTCCATTTTTACTCTTCGGAGCCTGCAACAGAGAAACACACCATTGTTGACCAAAAGGTACATGTTTGAGCAGTTGTCATCACTTCTGTGATGGTTGCGTAGATTATATGGTCATTTCTTCACTTGCCAACGTCAGTGGGGGTGGATTGCAGTAGGCTGGATGGAAGGATGTTGGGAGAAAATAGTGGATGATGTGGGGGTGGTTAGTACAATGTGCCTGCGCATAACTACTGTATGCCGTACATACAGAATAATTTCCGTCGTATGGCATGCATGAGAGAGAACGAAGAAGCATGCAGAAATAAGATCTTAAATTAAGAGATTTGCAAACATAACGTTTACGCAATACGTCTGTGGTCCCCAAAGTCTAAGATGGAAAGTGTTAGTGTTGGTTGTTCTAGGGGCTTAGTTGTAGAATGAGCGATGTTCAGCTCACTTCTTCCCTCCCTTCCTTTCTTCACTCCTATCCATTGTATCCCCCCGCCTACCTAGATGTAATTTTCTGACCAGCAAATAGTATGTCATAAACATTACAGTGAAGAAAAGGCAGCGAAAAACGTCGAATAATAAGCGCCGGGTCCACATCCTACCGTTGCAACCTTTCGTGGTCAGCATTCAAAACAGAAGTGAAGATTAGTGTTGATGGAATGGCATGGAGATGACAGAATAGAGGACAGGAAAGAGAACAGCGCAAGACAGAATAATGGTAATTAAGCTTTCCCCGGTAGGGAAACATATTGTTTTTGCTGGTGTGTCCTTTTTATTTCTTCTTCTTCCACCTGTAGCCAATCAGAGCTTAGGCTGAATATTAGCTGTTACTGTAAATATGAGCATTTCTCTTTACTCGCACACAATACTCTACGGCGAGCCTAATTGTAAAGTAGAACCCTCTTAATGAATTGGTCCAAAACACAAATCTCAATAAACAATAAGCAATAAATACATGTACTTCTTTTTTGATCACACAAAATGCTACAGAGCGAGCCTAATATTGTGTGCGAGTAGCTTGACAAAGGCTACGGGGAGAACATTCGGAATTTTTGCGAAAATATTGCCTTTCTGGTATTGTCTAATATTGTCTTGTCTCGTCTATAGCTAAGGACCTTCTGATGTACGCGACAGTATCAGAAGGACAGCTTCTGATTGCAAAATACTATTTGACATCCACATATACATACAGGCATGCAACAATCATCATCATCATTAACAAACATTGGTAAACAATAAAACAACATTATGATGAGATCATCAACATCTTTCGGTATGGTAAGCCTCCATTTTGGCTACAATGTGTTTTATAATTAAAGTACCATCTCAGCAGTGGAATTATGGCAAATGTTCTTAGATTTATACATAGAAAAGAATATAATCCTATTCATAAAGCCACGTCTGCCTTATTCTTTTTGTGTGTGCCGGTGAGTAGTGATAATTACCTGTATTCTTTAGTGCCAAGTTGCTGGTGCACATGTCTACAATGCAACTAACGCATATCTATAACGTGGACTCCAGGAAGACTAGTGTATTTCACCAATGGAGATCTAAATAAACCAAACCAAACCAAACCTTGAACTGTCTCACTTAAGGCCTCAGCGGCTCACATGTACGCCAATTGTAATTCCGAATAGCGCCTTCCTTTGTAAGCCATTACAAGCAATTTACTGCAAACCAGTAGAAAATAACCGTATCTGTAGTTACGACGAGATACAGCGACGCCCATTACTTTTGCGTGGGTGGACCCGCGTTCCTCACGATGCTCTTAACACTACCGAAACGACTAAGATTTTATTACAGGCGCGGAATCCATCCATTTTCTGTTCTAATTGCGGATGCACGATTACTGCAATGGGAAATCATGGTTGTTCGGCATTTGTGCTCTTTTAACACAAGAGACAGTTACGGCTCTCTGGGGGTTTGTTGAGATGCTGAATTGAAAGAAAAGACTATATAATAAATGTGTTAAATCAACAGGATCACACCATGCAGCCAAGTTCTTATCATAGCTTTGGGATACCATCGTACAAAATTGGATGTTGATTGTACACGCGTTAGATGTTGAGAATGTCTAAAGCTGAACGATTGAAGACATGAAGGTGCCAGTAACGAAGTGATCATGCCGGAACAAGTTTCAAATGGCAAATTCACCATGAAATTATTCGGATGAAAGGTTTGAGCACTTAATGGTATTTTTACCACGTCATTGTCGTGGAAATGCAAGCTGTAAATGTGCATACTTGGGTAATGGTGTATTTTGATGAGCTGTCGAGGTATTTTTGTCGCGAAATTTGCTGTCTATCTATAGGATGTATGTATATGTCAATCAACTTGACTCAACTTTCTTTTATGTGCATTCATATTCTAAGCCTTTGCAGCATAGTCAGTATTGCCTTACAACTTGTTTTTTTAGTAGGGCTGTGGTATGACTACGGCGAGGAGAATCTGCCTGTCCATATCTTCCATCACGGCATTGCAAAATACATCGGTATCTGCTGATTATAAGGATCTCAGCCATGGCCTTCTTGCAATTACAATGAAGACTTCTGACTGTGTGCTCTTATGAGAAAATGCATAATGCTGTATAATTTGGCGGATAGCCAAATGCATCACTGGCACAGCAAGATGGGGATGCCGCACAGATAAGCCTACAAACTGCGTTTATGATATGTAGGATATTCTTTAGCGTATATTACTCCCTTAACGTTATCTGGGTGTCTTTCACAAGTGTCATACAATACATAATCATTGCCTTATAATGGTGAGGAAAACAATAGAGAAGTCAGGCTCTTCAAACAATGCATTCTATTGGTATGATACAATGCAAAACCAGAAGCAAGAGTAGGCTACTCACTGGTGGATGGCTTGAAGGAACTTTCTTTGATGTGTTCTTATTTTGGCATGATTTCTATCCAGTTTTCTGTACTTGTAAATAAGCCACGTTTCTCGAAGCACGTTCGCTGCCGCGTTTTTTATCTGCAAGAAAACAGACATATAAGTGACAACAAAAATAAGACACGTTTAGCTGCTGGAGGAGTTCCACAGCTAGCAGAGTAGTTTACAGGCCAATCAGAACTGGACAGACAACCCAAAGGTCTGCCAAGAACCATTTGGCCACCTCAAAGAAAATTGTATGCTTTGACTGCATAGACTGAAAGTGTTTTGCTTCCGGTTGAAGCAATGCCAACAAATATTTTAATAATGATTTTATCTATTCGCAGTTCAGCTTTCTTTCTGGCCGTTGGCAGCCAGAGAGTAAGCTTTGGCATGTTTTTAACACTAACATACATGTACATTGCATGATCATTGTATACATACGTTGACACACATTTTTATGAATCAAGAACACACCAAAAATCTAAGCATAGCTAATTTCTTATTAACATGTTTAACCAGGTCTTTAATTCCAGGGTTATTGATAATGTCCAGAAAGAAGACAAAAGATTGATTTTCTTGATACTTTGTCGATACAGGTCGACCATAATCAATAGTGTGTTCGTTAGCCAGCATGTATTATATATTTATTATAAGATTGCATCTTTTCTCCAATAAACACGTAGTGCAATGTTAAATGGGACTGGTTTTGAATACTTTGTCTACGAGCTTAGTCCAGCGGAAAATCTAGGTACCAGTTCTACATAAAACATAGGCAGCAGTAAACCGGCTGACAGTTCTTAAATCTGTTTTCATTGGCCCTGTATAATGGCATTGCGAACATAAATGATTGGCATTTGTAGGACAACAAATACCACCAGATCGTAGCTATTTCAAGGAGAGTATTAATTAGGACCATGATGAATTTTATTTATAGTACAGTCAAACCTGCCCAAGACGACCACCCGGGGGACCGGGCAAAAACGGTCGATTTGGACAGGTGGTCGCTGAGAAGAGTATCGACTCAAAACATGCCCGATGCAAAGTATAAATGGTTTCTGTTGTGTTAAATGGCAAATAGCAAGCACACTGCACGTGCGCAAAGAAGCGTTTTAAAGCTCAATATTTGTACACTAACGTTTTAGACAGTAAGGGAACTTTGATGCTGTCATTTACCATACAAGCCTTTATGCGTCGTGTTCTTGATCGCCGTATCTGAAATAACTACTGTGCACCTTTCGAATTCGATGCCCGGTACGTCCCGATAGCGTACTTACCCACGGGTGAATGTACAGTTCAGTTGGACACAAGCACTCACACAGATCTTTCTTAAAAAGGTATGAGCTACACATATTTTCTTAAAAAAGTATGAGGCTATAAACGTTTCAGCATTCGTTCACTTTATAATGATATAGATTTTTTTTTAAACTTTTGTAACAACTAAATTCGGATTTTCTTACAACGAAATTTCCTCCCATATGGTCCCATATTACAGTAGACATTGACCCACCCATTGACCGCCGCCATATTTATCTATTCTAAACATAACATCGTAAAGGCAGTCAAAGTCCGACGCAAACTGGCCGATTTTCGGCAAAGAATCGTGCTAGTTATCTTTAAAAATTCGATGAAAACCTCAATTTTGAAAATGATGCGGTCGTTATGGGTCCCAATTTGGGCCGGTCGCGGTCGCGTTGGCCAGGTGGTCGTTGAGAAAAGGTTACTTAATGCTTACGTCAATGGCAAAAAAAATCGGGACCGAGAAAAAGCGGTCGAATTGGCCAGGTGGTCGCTGAGAAGAGGTGGTCGCTCGGGCAGGTTTGACTGTAAATGCTATATTTAGGGGGGGCAATCTTCATTATATTACTGCAACTGAATGTTTACTTAGGATCATCGATAGTCGTAGAAGGCAGCGGGTTCCATGCTAATTAGTGACTATGAAGTGTTGAATGATGCAGAGATGGGAAGAATGTGTCAGCTGTTCGTGGACCACTCATATGATGTAGAAATAGAATTTCATCACCGCTGCAGTGCTGCTGCCAATTCATTCTCATGATCTGTCACGTTTTAGCTGCCTTATTATATTGACCACCTTTTTTAATTTGCATGATTTGATTATGAAATGTTCTATCTAAAACTTATATTTTATGTTAGTTAACGAGACGGGTGTATCATTCAATTATGTTAATACTGTATCTTATTTCTGACTGTTACTCTCCCCACGCAGATTGAATGTTTTTGTCTCAAACGGATAAGCACTGTCTCTGAGTCGGCTTGGTTTTAATGGACATAGGACATCTGTAACAACAGCTAGCAACAGCTTTTAATAGATACCGCCGTCTGAATACACATAGATACAATGTGTACTCAGTTGGGCATATCTCAATGCCGAGCACGTTTTTCAGATTTGTTTTACCAACTGTACATACAACGTAGACTCGGCACTGCGGAAACAACTAGCTTTGTGTTTGTTATTTGAGTATTTGGCAGCCGCTAGTATGTCGCCGTCGACAGGATAAGAATGCTGAAGAGGCTGACGTTTGACCGCTGCGCACTCACTGCGACCTAAATATGATATTTGTAACCTTCGTTTTCACACTGGGTATATCATACAGAACGTAGAAGTGCGACTGAGATGCCAAGAAAACACACAAAGTTGAGTGATCTGAGAGCGCCGTCCAAGTGGAAAAGGGACATAAGGCACCCCTCGAAAACCTCATCAGATGGACAGCTGCAAGACCAAACGTCACATGGCAAGACCATAATGTACTGGAACACTAAATTGAATATGAACCGCACTTACCCTTTTTGTTAACTGTGTGTCCATCATGAAATTGTGAACGTGTTTTTCGGCGCGGGTGAGCTCCAGCTTCCGCGCTATGACAGCTACCACTAAAGCTGTACAACCGGCTCCCTGTGAAGTTGTAGGGAACACAGGAACAGACGTAGAAATCAGACTAAGGACGTGGGAAGGCCATGGTACGAGGAAGGGGCGTGCATGGATTGAATGAAGGAAAGTGGGCGCTAGGAGTTGGGCTTTTGAGTTCTGTTGATATGTAAGTCAGATAAATACGTCTAACGCTGGATAGTCAGTGCAGAGGTTTAGCAAGGCAGCAGAATGGAGATTCGGTTGCATAGATGATGAACTCTTGGTGATTGGGAGGGGGGCAATGAAGATTGGTCATTGCGACAGCAAACATTCGGTGATGGGATTAGCAATGATCTATACACAGTACATGCATGCAATTCATGACATTGCAACATATGATGCGGACGTGTGGTTGGGACGAGGACCTTTCATGTGGACGCGGGGTCGCGAGAGAGATTTTGGTTTTTCCTTCCCGTTTCTGTTTTCCTGATTGACAGTAAATTTTGCGTAAAGAGTATGATAAAAAAAATGATGTATTTCGGAAACGAATAAAAGGACATTCTGTTCCTATTTTGGTTACACAACCGGTTACAATTAATGAGGATGCTAAGAGAGTATGCACATGGGTCGGAATGCTGATGAAAATGAATTAGTTGTGATATCTATTGATTTTTTTTAGAAATGCAAGTGATGTTTGTGACGTTGTTAGATCGGTGCGAATGTTTGATGAGATCTAGGCGAGATATGCGAAATAAAAAAAAAAGAGATTTGGCAACCATATTGCTAACAAACATTCTTTTCTTACGCTTTATAACTGTTGATCGAATTTTTCAGACTTCGATCCGAAGTATTGTATGAACTGTGTTAGCTGTTACAATGATGATTGAAGCTTTTTGCGTATTAGTATCGTAGGGATTAGATGAAGATGAGCATGTAGAGAAAAGAATGGATCACCTTTTTTTCCATGAATGCTGAAGCTTTCTGCTTTTGGTAGATGCAAACATACAGTGGCATGCCAGCCTTGAGTAATGAATAAGCAGTCTTAATTTCTGTCATGCATCGACAATTTGTCTTGATGATATCTTGTCAATACTACCGGGCTCAAACATGGGGCACCAACAGGGTTTTGTTAATATGATCGGGTCTCTCTTATATAGAGCTTAATCCACCAGCGAAGGTGACGTAAGCTGACATCCATTTGCGAAATGACGTAAAATTTTTCCATCTGTGACGGCAGAGAGTCGGGAACTAGCGTTCTGGG
Source organism: Branchiostoma floridae (assembly GCF_000003815.2). Taxonomy (NCBI): domain Eukaryota; kingdom Metazoa; phylum Chordata; class Leptocardii; order Amphioxiformes; family Branchiostomatidae; genus Branchiostoma; species Branchiostoma floridae. Next base: position 28,815,970 of record NC_049980.1, on the reverse strand, counting down.
CAGACAGAGGTGCTGAGTAATATAGGCGCTTGGGTCCTAATGCACCGAACCAATTTACTGTGGGTGCATTAGTGTCGACTCGGCGGGGTGATGTACTTGTGTTCTCACGCGGTGCGGGTCAGCAGGCGCGCCGGGCACGTACGCGGCCCGACCCGGATGGCCTCTCACGACCACGCGCGCCATCAGTGAGACGCCACCGTCTATTTTCATTTGCATCCGCGGAGGGAATCGTTGCTAACCTAATGGTTGGGGGAGATCGGGCTGGCTAGTTTATCCAAAGATGGTGGCATCGATCACATCAAGATACGAGCAAAAACTGTTCATTTGGCTTTAGGAAAGTGATGAGTCCGTGTATGAAAAAAATCTAGAATCTTTGGTTTTGATACTAGATATGCAGATATGAAATCGATCGGCCTTGTCTTTGATCAATCGTTTTGACGTAGGAAGAAATGATGAACCACTTGCTATGGTGATGGGCTGAATAGTTATCAGACACTACATCTGTTATCTACCTAGATTAGAATTCATCCACGCGAGTCGATGAACAGATTCCAGTGATATTTGACTATTTCAAGAGAGGTTTTAGATGCACTGTCATTGAACTTAATGAAAAAGGCGTATTCTTTTCTGAAGCCCATATCTTACAAAACAGGACATGGTTTTTCAGACTTTGAAAGAATCTGTCGGATGTTCCGCATCACGAGGATCCAGCACACGTATATCAACCCGGAACCAAGTTCACAAAATTGCCGAAAAATAGCATTTTTAAAACACATTTTATGAAGCCTAAACGTACATGAATGTTTGCCATTTTGCATCGATAACGGTATCTAAAGGAAATACTCATTGCCATATATTTCAATGCATCCTCTGCCAAGCCGAACGCCTGCCGACACACTGCGCGGGCTTTATCAGTGCACTTAATAGACACGTGTCCAAAAGGGTTTCATCGGTATTTGTTTTTAGGGTAAGATCGCGTGAAAACCCTGGAAGGGAGAGACGGACTGATATTTGGCCGTTCACCGGTCACCAATCTGAATCCGACTTCTCATTTGTTTTCCGGAGTGCGCCGAAGTGCAGCACGAATTGATCGGGAGTCGTTCTGCCGCGTCGACCTCTGATTAAAGAGGCGATTGAAGTGGACGTTTCTTTATTACGGACTGTGAGTGTCCATAGGGAAGTCGGTTTGTTGGGCGGGGTCGGTCGTCCCCTGTCGGTGCAATACGTAAATGAGAAGCATGCGGCCATGATGATGATGATGATAGTGCGCCGGCTTCGGGGCCAGTGCAAGCTGGGGTAGTGAAAGAAGGCCAGACATCGGGAAACTTCGAATTTGTCTTTTAACAAAACATTTTTTAACAAAGCAAATAAAAAAAATCAACTATGCACACAAAATATTTTTTGTTAATGAATCAAATAAAAAAAGATTTACTTTTTTTGAGATAGATATTAGCATAAATTTGCATGAATTTCCCGAAGTCAGGCCACACGAGGAGGTGCAGCGTAGAAAAATTAAGGTCATTGATTATTGGTGAACTACAAGACATGTGTCAATAGAAATTGGTGCGATTATTTCCACACTGTAGTTACTGGTGATCGTTAATTAAGGGTACAAAACCATGTACATGTACATGTACATACAGTGTGACGTTTTGTGATACAATAAATCCACCACGGATACAAATTACACGGCATAAAACAAACACATTACGACAATTAGTGTTCTTATGCGAAAGGCGAAAAGTAATAAATTCTCTGAAGACACCGTAATCAATTTGGCAAAACGTATGTGCAAGTTTGGACCGAAACAGTGCTCTTTCATCTATTACATTGATGGTAAAATGGTAAATGAAACTCTGGTCACGTGTATGAAGTGACTAACAAAACAATAATAAATATACAGTGTCTAGAGACCAAGCATGAATATATATTCATATACATATAAACATTTATATAGATATATGTATACAGTGATGTCGAGAACAAAACACGATACTTCGCCAAACGAGAAACACATGCACAGACGCATCAAAACGCAATTTTACGTCGAAACAACAATTTTTTCATCACACAATATGCACCGTTTATAATATAAAACGTAATGAAATACCATAATCCCTGCTATTAGAGCGATGCCACGCCCACAGTAGGTGTTGGGTACCATGTCCCCGTACCCCACGGCCAGAAAGGTAATCGCTACCCACCACATGGAGTTTAAGAAGTTAAAGATACCACCGTTGTCATGATACCTGTATGCATACATTGCATAGCATAAGTGTGAGAAAATAGAACGGAATAAAATACCATAATGCCTGTAATAAGAGCGATGCCACGCCCACAGTAGGTGTTGGGTACCATGTCCCCGTACCCCACGGTTAGGAAGGTAATCGCTACCAGCCACATGGCGTTCAAGAAGTTACTATTCAAATCACTCTGATCATGATACCTGGAAAACAAATTTCTGTTAGTCGATTTGCTCCGATGTTGCCGAAAACAAGCTAAGTTGTTGGGGCCATTTCATGGCCACTGCATCGGTGTATGCATGCTGTATGTACAGAGGTTTTGAGGATGCTTCTGCCAGCAAAAGTATGGCCAGTGACAATATTTCGGGTTTGCCATGAATTTAGATTTTCAAGAAAGAAAGAATAAAATGTTCACGACCAAAGAAGCTTGTTCTTGATTTATGATCGGTACACGCATGTCTTTTAGTTTCATTTCCCCCGATGTTACAGCGATCCATTGCCAGCTACGTGAGGTTGATCAATCCGTCATTTGATCTATTGATTTATCGACAAATCTTCCCTGCTCAGATTATTCCATTAGAATGCAGCTTACCCTCAAAAGTATTCATTGGTGATTTCCTGGTATCTTCAAACATTCGAAGACGTAATCCCCAGGTCATCTATCTAACAGCATCTCAATAATGCAGCATGTGTGAAAGCAGAGCACCGTACAGTTCCATCTGCACCAACCAGATTGCTTTCGCGATCATGGAGGCTCTGGAAAGGGCAGATGTTGTGCCTTTCAAGGCGAAGAATATAACTCAGCTTTAAAATTAATTGCAAATCTCCTTCTTTATAAAATATTCGTTAGCATGGAAAGTTGGCATAATGGATAGGTCTTGTGAAGTACGTTTCGATAGTCAAACAAAGGTTCGAGAGGTAAGGATGCTCAAATTAGGCGCTCGGTATGGTTTATTTAGTTATCTTAAGGTTTTGCTGTCAATTTTGTTCACTTTTTCTTTCGTGCACTTGCATCTTAAAATCGCATAGATCATAGCTCCCTTGCAATTACGCCAGTTGTCACTGAAACTACCACAAAATCCAGATCACCAGCTTCAATGCATCATCTCATATACGAGGTTACTATGTCTAGTTATATTGAAGCCCTAAAATCGATCGATTCAAATAATCTGTATTACACAGTGATGAATTAGATGCTCCATAGCATTTCAACTTGATTATGTTTTCTGTTTTTTTTTTCAAGAACAATGCTGTATGTGGATTTTTTTTTACGATCTTGAAGAAATCATCCATCGTACCACGCACGGCAATCATGCCATCAAAATCTTGTCAGGTGATGATGTGGGGGATTCTCGAATGTTGGCACCAGTTAAAGATAGTTAGATATATCTATATCTGAGCCCAGTTTTCCATTGATGTTCTTTTTGTAAATTCTGAGTTTTTTTAATTCTAAAAGCATGGCGATTCCTCACTCGTTAAAAGATCTACTAAGACGTTGGCTATGGCGTTCATTTCCAGTTGCTTAGCAATACATTAGCAAGTTGGCTACGTGGCTAGGATACAGAATGTCTCCAAATAGAACATAACGATTTGGTTACGACAGGGATCCTGGCTTCAACAAACTAGTACGGGTGTGTTGATGTTTTCTAATCTCTGATCCTTTGCTGACAACGGAAGCAACCTCTTCCGTGTCTGTGAAACCTAATCGTAGACTAAGTCCTGACCAAACAGAACGGTTTTCAGCACTAAACAGTCTATAATGTGCCTGACTGTTGCGACGTAGGTTCGTGCATTTAAAACGAAATTGGGCTTCGTTAGGCAAGCAGTACCTGGAATATGTACGTTCGTGCTTAGAAATCGATTGGAACCCATTAGCACATCCTGGATGCAGTGGATATTGGAGAAATGGGGTCAGTGGAATTAAGATAGCTGAGACGAATGGTTCTGGTCGCACCGATGTATGCTGTCCATACTACTCTCATAGTCTGGGAGTGTGGCCAAAGCTGTTCTCAAAAGTTAATGCCCCTTTTTATGGAGGTAGCAAATTCCTCACACATCCCTGGTTAATGGTCAAAATGATGCACAAGTGAGGTTTGTAGAATGAACTAAATCCATTCTTGCCATTTCACCAACGTCGCCAATTGGGCTAATTTGCCATTTTAGGACTCGATAAACTATGTTGACAGCATATCAATCAAATTAGTCATCTCAGGCGTGCCTACAAGAAGAAACACTTGAAGAAAGGGTTAAGATATAGGTTACACCAACTCCCTATTTCGCGAGTTTAGACTCTAAATGAGCGTACATGTCTTAATAGATGCCCTGTACTTGTTATTAAGACTAGATGGAGGAGTACAACTGCATCACGATACGTTTAGTTTGCGAAGTACAAAAGAGAATTTGTTTCCCCCCCCCCCAACCAGAACGTGGTCACAAATTGCCTGATATCACTTTTTGTTCCATTATTCGATAAATAAACAGAAGATGAATGTGCTGCGATTTAGAGATGGTGTGAGAGACTTTAATGCTTCAAAGCGTATTAAGAAGGGTGATGAATATGATGTTACAGCTTCGGAAAAATGCATCTGTGAATCAACTCCTTATTAAAAGAAGAAATTGGAATGGCTCGCTGTCGCCACTTCATCAAGTTCACCAAATGCGCAAAAAATTCTAAATGCCCTTAACTATACCGCTCTAATAACCATCGGAAAGCAATAGATTACGATATGCTAAGATTGTCTTCTAAGACCCGATGGAGTCTTATTCATTTTTCTAGCATGTTGCGGTTGACATCGGAGTTTAAGAAGAAAAAATGGCTGCAAAAAGAGCAAATCTATTGGGTTCGAAGACTGCTTCGATCTGCATGCTTTACCCTTTGGGGGGCTGCTTGGCCCAAACACCAGCCAATTATTATATCCCTCCCTGCAATCTCAGAGTCCCATGCAATTATTCTTAAGCTTATATAATAGATACGATTGATAAATGCTGCTTCTGTATCTATGTCAATTTCACGGTCTACCTGGCAGAACGCGCAGCGGGTGCCCCACACTGGGATTGCCGCGAATTCTCATCATTTACATTTATGAGGAAGTCTTGTAGCAGTAAATCAGGGCGGGCGTGTACTTTAATTGGAAATATCATTTTCCGCTCAAAAACTTTAGACGATAATCGCACTGTGAACTTTCTTTTCTTCTGAGATTGTTCGATCTGACGTCTGTGGATACCGGAAGTTTGTTCTTTGTTTGATGAACACTGTTCATTGTTGCATCTATGCAATCTTATGTAAGATTTGAAGTATTCCAGAGTATAGAATGGCTAAAATTGCTAAAATCAATTTGTTCCCAACATAATTTCATTTACATCGTATCAAATGCGTGAAAACAAATTTATGGAGCCCCTAATACTCCGTCATAATTATCTCTGTGCACTTAACGCTGATTCGATGTGTATAGCACTCCCGTAGAATTTAAGAGGCCGGTAAAAATGTGCCTTGTACTGATGGTGCTGCGAGCCGAGAGCAATATCTTTGACGAGGTTTGAAGCATGTTTGAAGCATTTATCGTTTGATAATGAAAATATAGGGATAAATATCTCTAATTTTGTTATATTCACATGTCTAGCGCGGTCGTGTGACGTAACTGCAATGTTTTTGGCTCAGAACCTGACTGACTTCGAATCCTGTCATGGTACCCTTCCTTGCACCTTACACGATTTCCCTCACTCCAGTTTGGTGTAAAAAAATGTACCTGACTTTGGCAGGAGAAGTAAAAGGCAGTGGAAGGAGAGGGATGGTCTCCGTCGTCTGCTACCGTTCCAGAGACACAGTGGATAAGAAGCCACTGCCTCTACGATTACAGCACATGAGCAATGGGACAAACAACAGGTACTTGGGCGAGTTATTTGGAAAGTGAGATGACAGTCTTTCATATTTCTTTCGTTTGCATCAAATATACAACAGCGAATCTTACGTTTCTTTCAGTAATGATATTTCACTTAGATTCCATGGGTTTAAATGTTATAAGATATGGTAGGAGTCAGGGGTTAACCAATAAAGATACGCGTCCATGCTTGCTGATGAGTGATAAACCGTCTGTAGGAGACATTATACAGCAAGTCGTATATCCACGGGTAATCTTTAGATTGGAGGCCGTGATGATCATCAAGCGATTTCAGGGCGTGTTACACCGTGATCCAACCTCCACATCCATGAACAGCCCTCGTCATGCCCGTATCTATGGCGGCGCATTACCTTCCTACCTGCAAAGCTGGTGCATTTTCGATAAGGAATATTCCAAAAAGGTAGATGAAATGATATTCCCCATTCAATTTTTACCGCTCCCTCGAGGCTCATGACTGCCATGAAGTCGGAATTGCTCCCTGTCGGTATTGTGTGATCTTAATCACTGGTTAAGAACATGAAAGAATCGTATTTTCTTGTATTATTTCAAAGGCTCCACACGCCCACAGGGAGAATACAGCATAAAAGGCTCTGCCGTTTTAAAAGTAATAATTTTTTCTCACCCTGGTAGTTGATTATAGTAATATACCTTTAGGCCTATAGAATTTAGGCCTACAGTGAAACAGGTTGCATAGAATACAATAAAGACGTGTTCACGCGTCTGTGCAGAATCGTGAAAGACACCCACATGGATGATGCAGGCATATTCTTATCACGTTTTGCTGTCGTTAATAAGATTCAGAAGTACTGGATCACCAATAAAGGCCGTGCGAGAGAAAATGGTCGTTAACTAACGGCGCATTCTGCCGTGTGATTTTCAAACTTAAGCACTGCGTTTACAGCTAACTGTAACTACAATGATAGTGCTGAGCACTGTCTCCCGAAGTGACCATGTATTGCTTTTTAAGGGGGCCCTTCATAGAGGGGATATCGCGTTACAATCAAGGGCATCTGTATGCGTGTCCACACTTTGCGGGTGACACTGGGCTGTGACATGCTCCCACTGCAGAGTGTGCCTCATATGGTGCAGTACCCTTAGTATGTCCTGTTTCTTAGAAATGAAATCCAGACCAGTGCCCGTATCCCTTTGATATAGAGGAACATACCATGGCGTTACATACATCGTTTAACATACCTTTGTCTTTGCTAAAATCTATGCCAATACGTAATGGGCGAAGAAGCAAACATGGCTTCCAGTCTTCACCAACAGGTGCGATGTTGTCTCCCTGTACTTCATACATGTCGTACAACGTTACGTTGTCGTTTTCTCCATTTCTGTCAGCCACAGCCACAATTTCTCTTCAGTCTTTCGGATCGATAGTATCTATTTGCGACATAGCTAGTGGTCTACACGCCCAACTGTTTAAAAGATGTGCTGATGAAGTAAAAACTGCGTCAAGCGAGGATGTAATCTTTATTTCGCCGGATGAATGACGTCATGTTAAATACACCTAGGCGAACGGTTCTCATTTGCCTCGATGGGGGGGGGGGGGGGGGGGGGTAAAATTATGAGCAGCAGTATCAAAACAGATATACAGAAGGATGCCAGGCTTCATTTTATAAATAAACCGGACAGAGGGGCAAGAGATCTCTGCTGCTGTGTATTAATCATGAAGGATTGACGGGGCGCATTTCTGGCTATGCTCTGGCAGAATCATCAAAATGGACGGCAAACGCAGGCTTCGGGGGCAGACGGTAGATCGTTTCCAAAGAATGCCCTTCTATATGTGGATTTATCAGGGATGAGATGGGATTCATGGGAATATAAAAAGCCGTAAAGGGGGTTAGCAACTGGACGTTTACGACTGTAACTGAATTCAGCAAGGAAATGGGATGGGCGCCATCTGTGCGTGGCCAACATCAAATGTAGATCTTAAAAGTACGTGTACATTCACGAGCGCTGATCCCTGACTCCGCTTTACATGTGTTGTTAAAGTACTGTACTGAGCCATAGATTTCGGGTTTGTTAGGGCGGCCCGCTGCTGAGTTATATGTGCATGTACCATGCAAAGGGAGATATCGATATTTGATAAAGGCTCAAAAGACAGACGTAATGTATCGCTGTTACTGTTGCAGTGGTGGGTAGCTAAAGGATAAACAACAACCTTCATCCTCTAAGCTGCCCCGGGCTACTCTAGCTCTTAAAAGCAGGATCGGCCCTCTCCATGAATATTTAAAAAGCAGCAGACAAGCTTTCTTCCTTCCGAATCTGTCACAAACATCATCCGGGCTCTAGCGGGAAGATTATATACAGAAAATAAAGAACATACTATACACTTCAAAAAGGAATCTATGCATAATACATAATATAGATTCTGTTAGGGGAGATCTTTTATCACATTGATGTTACATGATGTTACATGCTATCACATAGTTGTTTATAAGATAAGCGATTTAAACATATCGGCTGAACATTTGTGTATTTCAATAATTGCGCAGATGACTTGCTTGCATTCAACAAGACATGAACTAAAATCTGCTACCTTATTCCTTGCGGCAATATATCACTTTCAAGATATAATTGAGAAAGTACATAAACAAATTTGAATTTGTGAATAAAAATGTAAAAGTCTTCAAACAAATAATAGAAGCATTGACTGGCATTTCGACATGCCAGGCAGCATCCATGTGAATGTCTCGTAAGCCTTAAACGTCAATCCAATTTGAACTTTGAGCTGTCCAATGGTTTTCTTCTCAACATCTATTCTGAAATTCACAACTTCGACACCCCCTCCCCCTTAGGGCGGATGGAAGATGAATTGCTTGTCAGGACGAACAGTTTGCTTCTCCAACTCCGCTAAGTTTGAACAGAAAAGGGTCGGGCAGGGAACAAAAGAACAATAAAACTGAAGATAGAGGATTGATTCTCTGCGATTAAACAGAACTATGTGATTTCCCCTGGTGTGGGAGAAAATCCCAATAACCACTGCTTTCCGTCAATGAGGCCCGTAGGAGTGCAGTAGGTTAATCCTATAGATATGAATACACAGTACTCATCTTTATCGGGGGATCTCTTCATCATCTCTTTGCCCGAAAACGTTTCTTATCTAGGTTACGGCTAAATTACAAACGACAGAGACGTGGGGACGGCATACATCCTTGATGCAATTCAAATAAATTCAAAGACATTCATCCCGATTTATGCTCCGTGCAGTCCCTCTACGATCCCTCGCAAACTTTCTATTATCGAAAGAGGCCGCTAAGATCGTTACAAATCACATGCTCCGCACCAACCCTCGCGCATTACTTCGGAAGAAATAAGACGGTCTCCGAAAGGTGCACGCATGAATCTGGCGTGGTGTTCGTGATGAATGGTGTGCAAACTCTTTCGGAAGTTCCCTCCCTTAATGCCGGTGGAAACTAATTCCGTACAAACAATACGATGCGACGGTAGATGGTAAGCAAATCGGATTGATGCTCATTTAGCTAATGGCAGGAGTGCTTAACAATGGCATTAAGGGGGGCGGGGGTATAAAATAGTAATTCATGAATTACATACCGTAACCCAATAGATTCAATAGTTACGTAGGCAACAAGTCTCATTATCTAAACTGATGTCAAATGTTTCAATGTGGGTTGACATGTTTTCCCTCGGTGCCCAATGCTTTTAAGAGTCGAATTATTTCTCATTAGTTGCCTTTCGTTCACAAAGCTAATCAAGGGCCCCTCAATGCTGTCACTTTAGAATATACATACATTACGTTTAACCTGACATCGCATTGCTAAAGTTTGTTATGCGGACCTTTCATATACTTTATATCAATTAGAGTGCAACAACGCTGATGAAACACAGGCCCTAGATGTTTGGACGTCTTTAGAAGTACAATAAACACAACTCCGACCCTTGTGAATAAGGAGTTGGAACACGTTTCTAATTTGTGCAAGAGAAATTCCGAATATGTCTGTGCGTGACAGCGTATTATAGCAAGGGATTTGGCCGGAGGCAGCTAAAGAGCTTTACTGGAAACACTCTCCAGTTCGTTGTGACAGACAACATGATGTATCATGGCTCTCATCTGCTTTACACGATAGAGCAAAATCAATCAACGTTCGGATCACAAAGGCGTGCACTTTCAAGGTCTGGGGGATCAAACGCGAGTAAAACGTAATGACTTCCCACCGACTTTTAATTTCAGGAGGAGAAACTTAAATTCCAAGACAAATGAAGAACTCCTGACAGCGGATTGAATTGTCTTTGTGGTTTATGTGGGAATAAGTACTTTGGAAAGGAAGGTATTGATCATCTTAAAGAGTACAAGGAGCTCTCAAGTAACCCGAAAGGCTGCATTACAAAGTTCTGTTTATGGACGTAGTCCGATGTATCTTGTTTGCATAATACATAGAAACTATCTATTATTTTTTGTTGTAAAAATTGCTGCACTTATTACATAATGTGACCTTTTTTTCGAAAGGGACAATTATCCGCTTGACATTTTACAAGTTCTCCCATCCACCCTATGTTATTAATCACAAGTTAGCAATAACCTCCACACAATATAACGGTTACAATATGGTATGAGCAGCGTATCTACGACTAAAAGTTTTTTACCGGAGATTGTGACACTTGATGCACACGTCAGAGTATGCCCAACATTAGTTCGCAATTGGCTGGAATTATGTCTAATCTGCGTTACTTTGTGAACAAGCTGCTTTGGCCTGAAGCATAATCAATGATGCCGTTTCGGTCATCTATTTTCGCAAGTAAACTTGGTGACTGTTGAAATGGGTTGCAGTATAATCACCATGTCTGCTGATGGGAGAGATGCAGTTTATCAAACCAGTAAACCTCAGCGACCTGCTTCAATGGTACAATGACTTGTTACATAACGTGACAGATGCATCTTGAGGAGAAGTCAAGGCAACGGCAGCGGTTTCATACTTCACCGCAGTCGCAGTAGCTTCAACAAGTGACACAAACGTGGAAGTAGAAGGCAGTGATTTGCTGCAAGGTCAATATGCACATTCTAACAATCTTGGCAGCAGTATTGTGGCGTGATTATATGACCAAACTGTGGGCGATTATTGGACGAGAGATAATTGGGTACTGAATGAGAGGAAACATCGCCTGTGGCATGATCCAAGGTAATGAACAGATTGATTTCACGACCAACATGTGAAATTACGTGCATGAAGGTTGGCCGTTATCGGTGGCCTGTGGACATCCAATTTCAACCCTCTACCACAATGAGCAGGCAGTAAAATGGTCATCATCATTATCATCGGCAAACTGTAATGACGAAATCTAATAATACGATGTACATCAACAAAAGATAATCTGAAATTCAATATAAGAAACGAGCCGGTTAGAGCTTACCTTTCACAGGCTGTCGTTGTCCATGCCGCTATTATCCACAGCGTGACAGTGAAAACCAGTAAGACCGTCCCTGGACATATTGTCATCAGCGTTTTTAGAACAAAGCGCGTATTGAAGTTTATTCTATTCAGGGCACCGATACTTCTGGACGAAGCATCTGTGAAGAGTTTACTGTGCAACAGCATGACTCTGGCGATAAGGTAGAGTCTCAAGAACATGGGTATGGAGAGGAGGATGTCGACGTCGGCTTCTTTCGTTGATACGGCGCCTGAGAAGGCCATGCGAGCGGTCCATGTGAACATCCAAACACCAGGAATAGGATGTATTGCACAGACTACGAGTTCCAGCGCAATGAAGAACACTCTTTCAAAAGTCATGGCTATCCTCCAGTCATCTGCGCCGTTGTCTACCATGAAAAGCTGCAAGACAGTAATAAGAGTAATAAGAGAACATCAGATAAAGATATGACGAATGTATGTATAAAACGTAAAAAAAGATTCGTATTTTCCCAGAACTATTGTGTGGGTATCCTCATTAGACAACGTTTGCTGTCAGATGTGCAAAAGTTAGGTGTGACAGGTCGTTCAGTGTAATATAACCAGCTGCTGCCCCTCCGCGTGTGTTACGCCGAAGGGTGGTTATACCGGCTATACACTCGGATGCAGATACGCGTTCTCAGTTGCCTTCTGTAGTGTATGAGCAGAACTGGTCAAAATATTTTATTCTCTGGTATTTGCTTTTGAAACAAAATGAAAGAGGGATGAAGTGTATTTTATGCACTATTGATATTGCATCTTCCTGTAGCATGATCTTTAATGTCATATATAAAAATAACATTTAAAACAGCTGATGTTAACAGTACAGCTGGTAATCATCAAGCCGGGAAGGAGCATCTATTGACGAAAGTATTTTTGGTGCTTGTCTGGCTTTTTGCACATTCATAAGTCGTTTTCAGGAACATGTACCATGTGGACTTTAACCACCTAGGCCGTGTAAAACTACCCAAGCACGTTCTGGTAACAATGAGAGCAGGTAATGTGTGTCAGCGGGGGAAAAGAAGCACCCATTCGTGGCCTCTTTCTCAGCATCTACAAGTCAGATCTTCGGGTCAATTTCACGGTAACCTAGTATTTCACGAGGTTTTCGATGACCTTGCATGACCGGCGCAGGCAGTTACGAACTCTCATCAACCATTAAATGTATCTTTGTCGTAAAGATGACTCTCCTACTGTCTAGAGAGGCGTTCTTTACAACCTGTGTGCAGCTTTAGGAGGGTGATCTATGATTAATCAAGGTTACGGGGCTCTATTGCGGTACATTTGTTTCTTGCAAAAAGCAATCACACAGTTTGGCTGGTTTCATAGCGGTGGAGCTGTGTCTATTGGTCAGCTGGGATGACTGGGAGATATCGCAACCTCAGACAATGTCATTCCAGTCGCATGTATTCTCTTTTGTCAATTGAGCCGAACCATGTACTATATGAAAACTGAAAAGACTAGGTACGATGGAAACCGAGTCGACGTCAACGTAATGCCTCCAGTCGAGCGTTGCGCCATTCTGTGACGCTACACGCGACGGCCGCAATGCTCGCTGATCAGACCGAAAACGTTGGAAAGGTGCAACTTTTTGTAGTACACGAAAGGCGGCAATGTGTCGATCTGTGTCTGAAAATATTGCCACGACGTCGTCATGGAGTTGTTTCCGAAAAACAAGGAAGGCGGATGATAATTTCCGCATCCGAAGCCTTTATTTAGTATCAGAGTGATGTCACAGAAGTAGCGTCAATAGTGTAGGTAACCTTGAGACAAATATTCTACTTTATGTGCATCGTACACAATATACGTTATACTCTAAGCATAGTGCAACTATACATAGACAGAACCCTATTTGTAATTCAGCACGGATTATCCAGGATTACGTGTTGGCGTCATATTCCCTTTAACTTAAAATGTCTAATGACTCAGGACCACCCCCTGGTGTAACATGTACACCTAGCAGATTCTATCAGCAAACCAATATCGCAATGTTCACTTCCATTTGAAAACAAAGATTGCCTTATCTTTCATCTTAGCTACTTTCCAATTACGCCCTAGTCCGCAAATCCTCGTTCATTTACAAAAGTTCATACTGATTACACATGCTTTTCTGTAAAATATGTCAGTAAGAGACCCCCACAAATACAGTGGTACGTTCTGATACGTGTGTCGCCATGTGATGGCGTAAAGATTCCTGCAAGGGACGTCCTTGGCGCTGCAAATGACGTCATCTGTCAAAAGGACCCATTAGGCTCAGTTATCCATGCTGACTATCTTGGGCCTGCTTTTGCTCGGTAGTTTATAACGCCTTGCCAATTTGTACACCGCAGGTCTTAAACATAATGGTGGACTCAGATAGGATTACACACTTTGTTTTTCTAAGAGATCAACATCGTCTGCGCTGCGTAGTTAGTTTACAACCGGAAAAATGAAGATGAGCTCCGACAATTTCAAATGAAGATCGATCTATCTTAGCAACCGCCAAAGGGCTCTCGCTTCAATCCCTGGAATTTCGATCAGCTGCTCGGTGGCACTTTTTTTAGCTCTGTCAATATATTTCCTCTTGTGCACAATATCCTGAGGATCTTGTAAATGGTTTGATGTGTGCCCTAAAATGTCCTGGGGGAAATAAGCTAATTCTGGCTGGATTTCCAGTCATCCGGAGGCAAGGCAAACGAGGGGCTGCTCACAGGGGTCACGTTTTGGAGCGTATGACTGATGAAGCGATGCACACACCAGCCGCTAGAAATACAGTGGATGGGGATCTGCATTAGTCAAACAGTGCCGTAACACTACATCCTAGCAATCGAAACGTTCAGACGACTTAACTATTCGTGAGAGAGAGAGAGAGTGGGAGGTAGAGAGAGAGAAAAGGAGAGAAAGAGAGAGAGAGCTTAGAGAGAGAGAGAGAGAGAGAGAGAGAGAGAGAGAGAGAGAGAGAGAGAGAGAGAGAGAGAGTGAACCGTTTGTCCACATCTAGATGCAAGAAGAGGTGAAGTGAAACGATGTGGAAAACTGTTCTAAGGGAAGTGTTTAATGGGTTCTTCTTACCTCTGAGTGTATCTACGTCATTTGCTTCACAGATTGACCCTTTAGCCTTTCATTGACCTAGTTTCGTGTCATCACCCAAACCAACAGCGATGGCATGGGCCATTAGACTTCGCCAAACCGTGCAAGCAGGCCGGTTCTTCAAATTATGAGAGCAATAGATGACGCACTTTCAATAACGAAATGACGGACTTTTCGGTTCTTTTGATGACGTCACGACCCGTCTGGAGACCGTTTAAGTAAGTGATGTGGGGGAATGATAGGCCAAGGACAAAGTGGTATACCCGGACAAGTTGTGTACAAGCTCATCTCTGTCTAAACCTTTGGCTTTAAAAAAAAATGGGCCTTTTCATACTCCCATATCCTATCCTCTTACGCTGCCGTCTTCTTACAGAGTTAAGTTACAACTAGGCAGTCCAAGATCTTTGGTAATTTGTTGTGGATTTCAGTGAACGCTACTAGTGCCATAGGGCAAAGAAAGGTGCTGTGTCAGGCAAGAGCAATAGCCAAATGCGATCTTTCACAAATTGATTAATAGTCATTCATCCTATTGCAATGTGTACAATACGAGTAAAGTCAAGTGTAAGCAGTGCGAAAAAAAAAGATAGAAATGAAAGTCATATTTTACAATGTGAACCATCGCTATTTTGAGTCGTCGAAAATCGCTGTGGATAGATTGGTATCCTAGCAAACAGTTTTCAAACGTGTCCATGTTCTACCGGATATTAGCAACAAGTGAGTCGCCCCTGGACAGATCTCTGCATAGAAATGGCAGCGCCTGGCTCCATTTCTGAAGCGGAAGGATACCAGAAAATTCCAGGCGTAAGCAGATAGCCCCAGGGCTCCGCCCACGCGAGGCGGTGAATCGGTCTATCACGGGTACCGCCTGCCGTATTACTGCCGTGGTAAGAATGTCCACCGGCTTACAACATCAGAAAAAAACGCTGTGTAAACGTCATGAATCCGTCGTATTTCCGGATAAAGCTGAATCACAAATACAGTTTTCTTTTTCAAAATCGTCTGAGAGTGAGTTTCTGTCATCAATGCACCATGCTGACGTCGTCAGACGCCAACGAAATCCACTAAACGTTGATTGTCTCCCGAAGCACTCTCTTCAATTTCTCCTCCATGCACGTCAATTGTTAATTGAACATATTTGTTTTTATCCTTCTGCTATGAAGCATTTGCTTAATGGATAACGTATTGGCGTATGGGATCGAATGTAGATTACCCACAACTTGTAGTCGAGGGTCTGTCTCTGTGTGCATAGAAGCTTGAGACCCAAAGTGTTATATGGACGTCGTATTCGCGCACGTCGTTCAAGCTGCCCATGTCAGCTGCATGGCCTTAAATGGACGAGAAATGTGTTATGTGCGCGACCTCCTTTCCATCAGTCGGCCTCAATTAGTTCTACAGGCCATCTCGGATGAGTTGTGTACACTCGGGTCAAGATGTTATCCACTTAGAGCTGCGCGGAGCCCGGGCAGGGGATGGGTTCGGGAGAAAGATGACAGGGGATCACTTCCTGCGCAGACCAATACAGGATTACTGCCCTTGACCAGCGAGCAGCTGGTGCGGTCGACTACTAGTATCCCTGTACGTAAATCTTGAAACTTTCGCGATGGTTTCAATTTTCGCGGCGCATGACCTCTCCACCGCGAACTCATGACGCCGCGAATAGGTCACCCTCGTATGACTACTGCACTGTCTCAACCACAATTTTAGAATACAACAAAAACCTCCATTTCCCTCCTATCCTTAAATAAACCCACCGCGAACAATCGTACAATATCTGACATATTATGCAAAAATCTTACAAGAAGAATTTGAAAGCTGTGAGTTACTTGTGGGAGGAACGAACGAAAAAGGTCATCTGTGCTGTGTTTCTTGCCTTAATTCTTTTTTACCGGACAAAAATATACTTTCACAATTAGTCTTCGATATGGCTGTGAGGACATTGACAATTCTTCCTCATATTACATCTATTTCAATGTCTTTGAATAGCAGAAATAGTCTCATTGTTCTTCAAAAGAATTGAAATTCAAACAGATTGTCTAACAAATTGTTTTCCCAAGAAAGGTGCAGGCCACATTCGTTCGACCAGGCCGATTGACAATTCGTCTCTGTCCGTGACCATCCATGTGTTAACCATACAGAAGTTTTGAGCGCCCCACTGAGAGAAGAACCGACCCTGGATCTATCGGTTCATCTGAGGAAGCAAGGCCATGGGCATTCAACTTAATGAATCTGGGCGATGCGATCGTCCTTCAATGTCCGAGGGGAGCAGATCTTTCAAACGAATTGTGTTTGACAGAGAAAGCTGGCACCAGTGCAGGATCACTTTTACGATACGACCCGGGACAAATAGTTTCTGACCACAATCAGGTAGAGGAAAAGGGGCCGTTAAAGTCTAAGTAACACGTAAAAACGAGGCTCTAGAAAAGGAGCTTTTGATCCCTATAACGATACCAGGTATAAAAGCCCTATGGTTATTCTGCGAGAACTTGCACGGTAGACAATCATAACTGAAGTCTAAAGGGCATAGCTAAAATAAGACCGACGTGAGCAGATTTGTCTAAAAGCACCAACTTTGGTACACAAGAGGTTAAATATTTTACATTCACAAACTCTCCAAGAAGACATAGTAGCTAACCTTGTCGTGGCACAGGCCGGAGCCCACCCCCTATTAAGTCCTAGGTGAAATAGTAAGGAAAAGCCAGAACATCGCTCCTGGGAAGACTGTGACATGCCTCCATGTCTAGATTCGTTTACAGCACATTCAACTACATGTGTTCAAAATTTGGTTCTTTTAGACAAATTTTCACAATTGTTTGATAATGCCACTGGTCTTGGACTTCTGCGACACTTTTTTGTCACCATTCATTTCGAAACTTGTTGGAACGCTCATTGGTTGTAATGTCAATCTATATATATCTTCGGATCTGGGGCTTTATTGCCTTCTATAATGAGGCCTTAGTACAGAAGGAAATGGGTTCATATGGACTTAAGTCCCTCGTGAGAGACTTAGAGGGTAATATTCCTCCATGTGCATTAGGGCGCAGGTGGATCAGTTCTCATGATCGTATCTTGGAGGCTCAGTGATGGCGCCAGGTCTGGTCTTAATGGTGGCAGGCGTGCGGACGGGTTCTTTTCCCTCTTGGTCGGCATCAGACAAGGTCATTCATGGACTTAAAAAGAAAAGAAAACTACCATGCAGGTTCAAAATAAACTCATAGAGGGCTAAGAACCACATCAGGTCTTCCCTACCCCAAACGCTGTCTGCCACTTAAAAATCTTGACCATAGCATGTTCAAAAGAGAGGAAAAAGAAACGGACTCGAAATGAACGCACCCTGGTGAGGCCAACTGTAACACACATTGTCAACGTTCCACAGCGGAATCAATGACTTTGCAAAGTATAACCACTACGCCTGGAAATGTGAATGATATTGGAGTCCCCGCCGCAGACCGGCGGCGGTGAACGCTATCTGCCACCTGGAAATCTTTACCGTAACATCTTCAGAACAGAAGATAAAGAAACGCACTCGAAATGAACGCACCCTGGTGAGGCCGACAGTTACACACAATGTTGACGTTCCACAGTGGAATCAATGACTTCACAAAGTATAACCACTATCCTTAAAAATATGGGTGTTATTGGAGTCCTCGCACCGGAGGACTCCAAAGGAACGCACCCTGGTGAGGCCAACATTTGGACACATTGCCAACATTTGACAAGTGACCATGGAATTCATGACTTCATAAAGTAACGTTATAACCACTATAGTATACCCCTGGAAATATGGATGATATTGGAGTCCCCGCACCGGCGGCGGTGAGACAGTCCGGATCTCTGCCAGGATGATATCCAGCTCTTGATCTCGCAGAAGGGAACAGCTGGCTTTCCTCACGTCACGTCTCTGCAGCACGTCAGACGATAAACCTGTCATGTTCTGCTCCAAATGACGTCATATGCCTTACAAGTCTTGTCAATGTGAGAGCTTGTCAAATTTTCTTTACCCTTGTGCATCTCTCTCCCAAAAACAAACAAACAAACAAAAACTAACAAATACATGCATGGATAGATATAAAACCTGATTTACAAGGTAAGAGCAACCTTTGTGGATCAATGCAGATTCTCATCGTTTGCTGTTTCGTTTCTCTGCATCGTTTGCAAGTCGATACGCAACATTTTTGCAAAGGACAAGCGCATGCACTAGAGACAGGAGTCCATCTTAACTAGATCAAATATATGGAAATATGTTAGAATATAGACTGCATACCACTACGTTTGAATGCAAAACGGCTATACCAACATAACAGTACCACAGTGAGATGCCAAAAAAACGTGAAATTGATTCCAACGCGTTGGTTATCTTTTAAAATATTGCAATCTCAGCTAAACGTTTGATGTCCGTGGTTTTACAATTCTACACTCCTTACATAACGTATACAAGAGAAAAATAGGTTTTTAAATGAGGCAGCCACATTGAAGAGTCGGGTGACCAGAAACTAGTGTGTGCGCGCGTTCTCGAAGAAACCATTAGATAGAATTGGAAAGTTGTTTGTAGCATATTTGTCCATATTACATGTGCTCAGCGGAATGGGCGGTGGAAACGACATGACTGTTTGGCTGGGAGGATTGGGACTTGGAAATAATGACTGCTTCCTACCGAAAGACTGTCTCTTCGTGCTTTTTTATGGCCACAAATGGGATGCTCCTAGTACATTTAGTGCGAGAGATGGTCTATAGCCGTTTGGAGAGACTACCTACGCCACGTAACGGACATTAAGATGATGTTGCTAAGAGGCAGGCATTCGATTAGATATCCCGTAATGGCTCCTACGCTGCCATAGTGACGGCGGCGTCCGTAGGATTACAATAACTGGTATTTCGGGATCATTTCAGCTGCGACAAGGGAGTCTAATTGGACGGCTCAGAGAAGCACATCATCCTTATTCCTCAGCATAGCAAAGTCTACCATACTGACAACAGTTTATACTTTCCCCTTTTCCTCCTAACTCTTTACGTATGCTATTTGTTTTAACACACATATGACCACCACACACACACACGGACACACACACACACACACACACAGTACACGGACACACACACAAACTCATAACGACCCAACTCAGGTTCGCCACGCACATTGGCCCTGGATTGGATTGCCGTCTCCGTTATCTATATTCGAAAAATGGGATGAAAAATGGCGGGAAAAGATCCGACCGCTGCCGTCCAGTAGCCGGGGTCAAACGTATTCCAATTGGTAGATTGCATCCCGACGTGCAGGTCCATCTTCAGAGCCTAACAATTGTAATAGATCAATAGCTTTCTCAACCGGGGAGACTGCCCACATCGATTTTTTCAGCCCTCTCAAGTTTTTTTTTTTTTTCAAATCTAAACATGAAATGTGTTTTCCAACCTGGCGTGAACGCATCAAAATCAACCTTTTGTACGTCAGTTTGTCAAAGAGGTACTAACTAGCATGCAGGCTTGGAAATAAAACTCTGACAAATGTTCGGGACAAGTGGCGCAGAAAGAAATATTTTACAGGAATGAGCGTGGGCCCGCACCGAGAGACCAGATCCATTCTTCATGTACTAATGGACCATATGGTCGTATACCCTCTGCAATAAAATATGCTATCATATTACAAATATCAATTAAGAGATAGGGGCCCTTTCGTCGCCGCTCATCATTTTTCTCCGTAGATTTTATCGATGCCATACATCGATCCCCGTTCCGGCCTTGAACAGAACAAGTGCAAAGCAAGTTGCCCATGTGTCATAGAATTTTGGACCGGTTCCCTTCGCCATCTTTAATACTTATACCAGGTAGTTCCAGTAGTAACCAGTTCATTATTTGAAGTCAGTGAGGATACTTCTTCTAATCCTGCTCAAATAGCCTCGTAGATCTAGATACTGAACATACTTGAATAACAGGATGGTAGACGAATTTGACGTTATTCTCTCTCTTTCCATTATAGATATAGATGTTATGTCTAGTCATATATGATCTAGTCGAAGCGATCTGGACTATTTTTATTCATGTAGACCACTGGTTTCCTCTGTAACGCTACTGACGCCAAACAGAATCTATGGCATCGGTTGAATAGCTGATTGAGTCTTTAAAAAACTTCCTAAAAACAGACTGTGAGCAGGACGTATGCGGGCACACATTGCACAGGCCAACATCCACATCCACTGGGCTGCTGTGGCAGACAGGGCGATCCCTTCAGGACAAAGATGGCGCCTGGATTCAGCGATCACTCACTGCAGCCACGCCGCACGCTGAAACAGCCTACTATGCTGATTCCGTCCTCACCGTCATGTGAAAGGGATGACAAATGCTCTCCTACCGCAGTGACATTGTGCGTGTGCATCGTTCATGATGACTTCAATCATTTATGGATTAATATTTTATGCAGGTCCAAAGGAAAGAGCGTCTATAATCATCGATGCTGCCCTGATAGCTTTTCCGAGTGAAGGATGATCCATATTTGATACCACAATTCTCATATACCGTATTATGACTAAATTAGATTTATTTTCCATGGATGCTTGGATGGAATATCTTCCCTTTAGATGAGATTAATGCTACCAATTGCAACCTATTAATTATGCCATTAATAATCATCTGATAACTTTCAATGAAGATAAACACATCAGAGATGGCAACGCAAAAACCCAGAATGACCCTCGACAGTGATCAGACACCGTTATTTTGTATTTGTGACGCAAACCCTAAGATTTAAGTCCCGTCACACATTCGGGCTTTACGAGGATGTAAGGCTATTTCTCCAGGATGGCAAATAAATTTTGTGGCGTGTCAATCAGCACAAAAACGTATTCTGCGAATGGCCGAACCTTCCCAAAGGTCCAGCTTATTGATTTTCGATAGATAAGAGATTTAATCAATTTTTGTCATTTCTTCTGAGTCAAAGGTTATGACAATGTGCGTTATGATAATCTCTATTATTCCGCCACACGGTCAACCTTTGTGAATATCAGCATATTGGCCGGCCAACAGAATAAAACGCTTAACGTTTTAGATTTTGATAATGTCTAAGATATCGTTTGAAAGCTCCTTGTCCTGTATTGCGAGAATACAATATTCCAGCATCAATATACATTTGTGTTTCAAATGCACCAATGACTACATTTCATACGCCAAAGATGTAGCTAAGTTTAAAACCTTTAAGATTCTTTTTTTTGGGGGGGGGGGGGGCATTATCTGCTGTCTGTGTCATAGTCCGACAAATATGCTTTAGATGAAGCCTTCAGACAGATAGGACGTGGGAACCTTACCGGTTCGGTCCTTTAGGAGCGTGATATGACGTGTGGGCGGTGAGGAAATTGGACCTTTCCCGTTCGGTGCGGACGGTGCATTTCTAACGCGCCAAAGTTATGTTTATTGTGACCCGTATCACCAAAGGTCACAGGACTTTCCACCCCTACATGGAAAAGTCATTCCGCAAATAGAGAGCGTTTCGATGGGACCTCCTGCAATGATTCTGTTTGACCCTGGGGTCATCTCCTGAGCGGTCAGCGCTGGTCATCGTCCAGTCCAGCTGTCAGCAGCTGCGGATGACCAGCCCACGACATGGTGGTCCCATGGACTGATGTCTGCGGTGTGGTCTGACTCCACTGGTCAGGCTCCAAGAAGCTTCATGGTCAACGCCTCTAAATGTTACGGTCGCATTACCCAACCGGGTCCGGGCGGGCTGGTTGTGGAAACGAAAAATTAAAGTGTACATCGGTCGATATGCACAATTTATGCTCTTTAATGACTTTGTGTACATGTTGTGTGTATTGTTGTCTTTTATATCGTATGTTTTGTTCGCCAAAACTGCCCGGCCGGGTCCGGTATTGAAAATGTGACCCTAGTGTAAGTCAATATCTTAATGCTGTTAAATTATGCATAATTGCTGACATGGATCAGTTGTTATAAAGCTGAGAATCGTGGTGTTGGAGCTGGCTTCCATGGTGACAGAAAATCCTGACCTCTTACTGGACTTTCATAGAGATAAAAAAATCATGTTCTCCCTTTGGTAGCTAAATCCGACAACAAGAAACAGCAGAATATATATCGCTTGAAGACAAAGGATCTATGCAGCACGATTTTAGACCCTCTGACACTCTAATGCGAAGCGGATGGCAACTGAAAGCAATAAGAGAAAGTGAAAAATGCTTCTGATGAAGCACGTCAGGCAGTAGGAACGATCAGACGAAGATGCTTGAAGTGGCTCCTTCTTGTCCTGAAGGTTGCTGAGCTCTGGAAATAATGGCTTCCCACGTGTGGCACTGTGTCTCCCATGCGAGCTACTACAGGCGACAAGGCGATGGATGGGGTACATAGGAAAAAATGGCCTCGATATATCGCGCGATTCGGGTAGGGGTTCATCATCCAACATCTCACAAAAACAGCGCCGATGTATCTTTTCGGCGTGGCGCAACCGGTAACTTAAGTTCAGGCCCACTTGCATCGGAAGATATTTCTCCAAATTCGGCCCAGCAGAAGCGGTAGGAGATTTCAAAACTCGAAGAACTTAAAACAATGTCGCGTATCAAGCATATTTCCACTAGCACAACGACAGCAGGTGCCATGCATAATTTCATCGGGCTGACTTTTCAAAGCAAATGAAAAAATAAAAACCATGGCGGACCGACAAATATAAATCTACGATGTATCCCTAAAAATAATTCTCGTCAGTCGGAGAGTTGAATGAAAGAATGAGGGAATATACTTCATATCTACCAACTGCGTCAAGTACAGGTCACAACAAAAATACTTATAGTTTACAGATAACCATAGTAAATAGCAAATGAATTAGGCTTCCCCTTCTCCTCCTTTTGCTTTGTGACATACTAGTATAATGGGAATGTAAGAGCAGATATGTTTTATAACCAAAGGTTCGTCCAAACTTATTCAGTAGCTACTGACATTGATAGCCAGTTCTGACAACGTTAAAGGGAGAAGAGAATTAGCTCGTCAGCTTGGGTAGATCCGTGATCGGATAAAAGATGCTCATGTGTTGATCCCCGACCCCAGTGTCGAAGGAACAGACATACGCATGCTTACTAAGGAAGACGAAGACCCTTCTCGACCTGGATGTTTGGTGGGATGGATGGGTAGGATTTCAGTTTGGAAGTGGCACAACAAGGTTTATCATAGTGATATCAGGGGATAGATGTAGAGCACCGTAAATGGCAACATTTCCAACATATTGTGAAAGGTAAATATGTTCCTGAATGAGCGCAGTTGAAGGCACACATCAGTTCCAGAATAACGATTCACGGTTACCTTCAGCTTCAGATAAGATTCACGTATCTGGTCAATCTTTTCACAACGAGTCAGACAGTTCGGCTCAAATCAACGGGCAGAAGAGGCCCCTTTCTTCAAGAAGGAAATGATTTGCGATAGCAATGAATCAAAATGAAACGGCGGTTAGGAAGTTAGGACGTTTATTTTATCTTACCCGGGTGATAAAAGTGATATATAAACCATCAGGGTGGTAGGGTCTTTTGGTAAGTTAACGATCTACAGCCAAAGTTGTCTTGCTAGCTTTTTTTTGGCCTGTTGATCTTGTTGGCATTGGGAGTTCCTGCGGCCTGTGGCAATCTCTGTCAACGCTCATATGGGCAGTTAAGAGACATGGGCCGCAACTGGACGGTTTTTCTTAGTCATTTAGATCGTAAGGGGTTACTTACTTGTCAGATTTATTGGATTTCCGAAGGAACAGGCCTTTGAAATATACAGCGTTACCGTATGCCTGTCCAAATATCAGAGAATGTCAATAAAATTCAACCCCAACAATATTTGAAACTTTGTCTACGTATTCAACTAGGTAGATTTTCTTCTTTTTTTTCAAATTCTAATCGAGGGGTATTATGAACCTATAGATTCGACATGGTCTCTGATTGTCGCAACGTTCCAAACAAACAAACAAACAAACAAACAAGCAAACAAATAAACAACAAGCCTGTATGTATAGATTCAAGACCACGTACCCTCTGATAATATGGCAAACAAAAACAGATTGAACGGGATGGTATGTACAAATTAGGATTTTTACCGAGATATTGGAGCACTCGTGAATCGCTCAGACCATCTGATCACGATCGCCTATTTAGTACATACAGTTTAAAAATAGACAAATGGTAGATTTGACACGTAATTAATGAGATGATTGACACGCGAGGAAGTTTGATCGCCTCGTCCGTTTGCCCTGTCAATCACCGTGTTTCAGATGACGCAAACTGTGCCACATG
Source organism: Branchiostoma floridae (assembly GCF_000003815.2). Lineage (NCBI taxonomy): Eukaryota > Metazoa > Chordata > Leptocardii > Amphioxiformes > Branchiostomatidae > Branchiostoma > Branchiostoma floridae. The sequence continues at coordinate 28,791,095 of NC_049980.1, read as the reverse complement.
CACGGGGCAGCCTCCAAACATATCGCCGGTCGGTATTGTAAGACCGGATTAGAACTAGAACATTATGGAACAGAGAGGTTTACTTAAGTGGGCTGTGCTACATTTAGGTGACCGGGCCTTTTAGGAAACGCAATATCTAAATACAAAAACAAAAGTCAACGATATGACATCCACATTGAAATTTGAAAACACCCACCTTGTTGTGCACGTCATGGTGGATATAATAATTATTGCCAGCAGTGAACTGCTAGTTATGTAGACAGTAATGGTATATTTTTTTATCGTATCGTTTTGCGTTATGTGTGGTTGGGTCTTCAAACGTCGGGTACCGGTAAACCTGATTCACAATATGGAACACAATGTGTTTCTTTTGGATTTCCCAATTGAAATTCTACCGTAGACATGCTTTCTTCATTCTCTCGTGCCTCCTGTAAAATATAAATCGTCCACCTGGTATTTTTCATTCGGGTATCAAAGCAAAGACCACACGGCTCCACGGCTAAATGCACACGGGCATTATTTTCGAGCACCCTCTGCGTTTTGATGCCGCGGGCGGCGATTACTGTGCGCCTTTCTCCGGGTGCGGACATGTAGTACCGACCGGTGACACATCGGCCATAAACAAGCACGGGTTTGGAACGGTTACTCGGTTAGCACTAACAAATGAACGGACTGAGACGTATGAAGACACATCACATCACAGCACAGTGCTATCCTACGGGACCTGACGTCACCACGTTTACACAAACAAGACAGTGTAAAGCGGAGGCATTTGCAGCGTTCGTGTTTGTCGCGGATTTGTGACAATCGGACGACAGCAAGACAAAACTAGAAAGGCCGACATTTGCTTGAGAGCAAATACAGCATATTTCAGCCATCTCCCTCATGCAACAATAGGCCTTGAGGTCGTTGACCCCTTTGGCCATTGGAAAATGACCCAAAAAATTCCCAAATATATCATTTTAAAGTGTTCCATGCCAAAAATTATACATGGGTCATTTGGATAAATATCTAGAGCACCCCTTTACCAAATTTCGGGTCATTTGGTTGTAAAACGAGGAAACAGGAGCCAAAAATGTCCAATTTTTGTCTAAAAATGGCCATAAAATTGCAATATTAAGCATTATGTTGTACTGTATGGAAAAACTGTTATTGATTTCATGCGCACAAAATTGAAGGGCACTTTTATACCAAATTTCAGGTCATTCGGTTGTAAAACGAGGGTACAGGAGGCAAAAATGTGCTTTTTTTGTCAAAAAAATGGCCAAAAATCGCAAAATTAAGCATTTTGTTGTACCGTATACCAAAACTGTTATCAAATCTGGGTGGGCATATGATCAGGGCACCTCTGTACCAAATTTCATGTCATTCGGCTGTAATACCAGGGTACAGGAGCCCAAAATATACATAAAAATTGACAAAAACCTCAATAAAATCATTTCAAAGGCAGATATGAAAAAAATGAGGGTATTGACTTACTCTACCTTTGTGCCAAATTTCAAGTCAATCGGTTAAAAAACGGCGGAGTTGATTCGATTTGAAGATTTGGCAGGAGAAAGAAAGAAAGAAAGAAGAAAGAAACATTACGAATACAATATATTTCACCATACCTATGGTATGGCTGAAATATAATTAGCCGGCCCCTCCAGCTCTTTCGTCACACGACGGAGCGAGCGAGCGGCCGGGTTTGTAATAATGGAAGGGGCGTAATTGGGGAGGAAGACATCACATTTCTCGGCCAATATGGTGCCAGGCGTTCTGCGGAATCCGCCCGCCGTTCTATTTCCACGCCGCCCGTACAGTATGTACAGCCTCCCCTGCCCCGGCCGCCCCCGGTATCTTCACAATGTCTACCCGAGCGGGGATCAATAAACCCTCGTCAAACCCTGTCTACCGGCACTGCCGTGCGCCGCGGCACAAATAGCTGTAGGCCCATTACGGCGGTCGGCCTGCTCTATACGCATCTTTAATGCAGGCAATTTCCAGGGCCCTACTTAGCCCACTGAGATCCACTTGCCAAACACGGGGCTTTGCTTGATTCATGGACTAACCACGGCGCGTCGGCGCCCGGACTGTACATGTACCGTACAGTACAGCATACCAACTTATATGACTCGCACCATCTCGCCACGGTTACGATATGCACAGAGAGAAGAAGCTGAATGTTTTGCTGACTTACCTGGATCTCCCTGATATGGTAGGCCAGGATCAACCCCAGAAGAATGATCGTGGAGAACGTTATAAGGCATTTCAAAGCCGTAGAGTAGAACGATGTCTGAAAAAGACAGGGTAAGGCACATAATTGACTACATGTTTAAAAGCATATCACACACGTTAAGTTCGTAAATACATGGTTTGGTTTGCATAGATTGTCTGTTTAACTAGCAAATACATTGCGAAATGGCAGCAATTTATTTATATTATATGAAGCTGCTATATTTTCTGCATTATGTCATGAAAATTTACACGGAAATGGTTGGGGGGAAATTGAACTATACAAAGAATATTCCAAAACATTGAAATCCACATTTTTTTTATCAAATATCATGTCATACTGATTACATACAGGCGTCAAATCCAGCGCAGATGAAATAATCTAGTCTAGCAGTAGTCGTATCAAACGGATTAAGTATTTCACACGGTATCGTACCGTTCCATACGGTACCACGGTCTGAACCTGACGATAACCCAGCGGTGTATAAGAGACAATGATGGGAAAATGCTTTTATGTTTGGTCGGGGTTCAGCGAGAAATTGGCAGAAAATCAAGGAAGGTTAACAATATGACACGCGTCCATATCCCATTTAAAGACTCCGCTGGGAAAACAACAATCTTCCCAGCCCTAAAAAAATCCCCAGTAAAAGGCTGACGTCACACAATGGTCCTGTGGGGATTTCACGGAATCTCCTCGTTAAATAATAATAATAAAAACAACAAAAAAAGATAAATGAACCTTTTGAGGCTTAATGTGACAACTGTAAAAACATTCCTCTTCGCATAATAGGCTATTTTTTCTTCTCTTTTGGTCACATTTGTTAAAGAGGTAATGCACCTAGCATAGACAAACAAAATGGGCTCAAAAGATTTGAGATGGAGGGTTGGATACTCTGTGCGGGGCACGAATGCTAGGGTCAGCAAAGGATCGGGTGACACGTCTACAAGCAGTGGTAATGCTGTGTATGGCCTGGGGGCAGACGCAAACAACGTCATGTCAACACCGCACCTACATGTCAAAAGGACTGCGTCATCTTATCCCTTTCTCGGAAAGGATCTAGCTGTCTATGAGCCTTTAGGTTATTCATTATTTTTTGACTACCCAAAAGGGACTAGATTTGAACCACGACTTGAAAAAATGCGCTGTCTTTATTGATAGAGGATATGGGAGGGTCTGTTCTAGATTTGATTGACAGGGAAAATATGCATCTGAGCAAAGAGGCTTTGAAGCGATCCCTACTAATGATGTGTTTTTATGCCCAATAATCTGAGATCTTGTCGACTTGGCAGCACACAGTGATTATGAAAATACCGTGCCCTGTAGAGCTCTCATGCTGGCTCTTTGAAACCATCAACCTGTAGAATTCTCGGAACACTCTTCTAGTTGTTTGATACAGAAGGTAGATGATGGTGTATGGAATTCACTTGACCTACCTTTAAGTACACCGACCATGACAGCTCCGTTTCTATGACCATCACTATGATGCCGAACATTCCAAATATCAAGGCATAGTCACTTAATCTCTTCCTGTATTCGAACAGTGCCCGCCTGTGTCCAAGCCTGTACCCAACATTGGTTTTCCGTTTGGAGTCGGGCCTGGAGACCACCACTTCGGGCGCGTTCATGACGTGCATGGGCTGGGCTTCCTGTTGCGAGTGTTGCTTCCTCAGCTGTGAGGGGGAACCCAGCGATCGTACACTGCCGTTGACTTTAGTATTATTCAGTGCCGTTATATCCACGAATGGGTTATCCTCCTGCCCGTCCATGCCGTCTGGAACGGCAGCTTCAGTGATCGCCCCGCCTCCTCCGGCTCCTCTTCTCCCCCCTGCTCTTCCGCGGGTTACTCCTTCGTGTGTTTCCGAGGTGCTGGTCTGCGGCCGCCCCTTGCCCCTACTCAGACTGGACAGACCTAGTTCTCTCGGCGCGGCGCCATACTTGTTCTGTGTCTCCATTTCATGGTGGTAGAACGTATTGGTGTTGCCGGTAACCCCACGCTCCATTCTTGAGTCTTTATACGAAGCAGTCGCGCAAGCGTCGGAAGCTTCTTGCTCCTGCATACGAATGAGGCTGTCCGTCGAATCGATCCTCGCGCCCTCATTGGCTGGCTGCACCACAACAATAGACATGACGCTATGCCCGCGACCCTCGACCAATCACGAGCTTGGAAATTAAGTAGTCATATAAAGGTACTCAAAACGTGGGTTTTACAACATAGAGATGTGCCCTTGCGGAAAAAAGGATTTTCACTCGCTTGATATTTTCAAATATTGAAGCTGCGGAGATTGACCGCTGCAGTTTCTTCTTGCGGTCTTTTCTGTCGTGACCAGAATTGATTGAAAGGGCACATGTGTTGATTGTACAGTGAAGGGTTAGCGCTATATTTTTACCCCGGTTCCTAACCCATGGGGAGGTTCTATTTTTGTCCGGACAAGGAATTCCAGTATGTCATCTTGGCCGGGGGTTTTGAAGGCACGATGCCATCGGTGAATAGTTCTCATTCCTAGCTTGTTGCGATGGCTGTAATGAATTATTTATAAGGAGGGATTTCTGGTAGCGCAGCGGTTGACACGGGTTCATGGCGGAGTGGCGTGGCCTCTAGCTCCCGTGCAGATGAATCCCTTCCGTGGGGCAGTCTCGCTTAAATCTCCAGACAGGGACCGGGGTCCTGCGGAGGAGAAAACAAGGCGGATTTAATCGCAAATGGTGGAAAGGGGACGCCATTTTTCACGGACGCCCGCCATCACAGCGGCGCGCCGCGGAAACGTCATGTAGCAAAGAGTCACGCTTTGTGTTATACCGCCTTTTCACTAGGACGGCGCTCTTCACGTGCTCTCTCTGAGACCTGGAATTTGACAGATAGCTCAACAGATTGAATGGATCTTTTTATTTAATCAAATTCCTGTATTAGCATCATTAAAAATGATATGCGGCTCATACAAATAATAGCAATCATACTAACACTACAACGTAAAGAAGAAAAGGGGTATGTCACGTCAGAGATAAAGCCTCGAAAGTTACACACATTATTGTGATCCACATAGCATTGCCGTTTTATGCTTTGTGATTTTTCTTGTCTTTTCAGTCAAGCTTTTACATTTTTGATGATATACCCAGTATGAAATTGAAGCTAACACAAGTCCGTTTTAGGTCGCAGTGAGAGCGGAGCGCGATCGCCGTCTGGTGGGAAAGTGGCCTTGGCACAGCTGTTAAAGTGGGAGACCTGGTGCATACCTACAAATTATGGTACAAATTCTCCAGATTATGAGGGTTTGGTAACGTTTGATACGACATAGTCAGCCTGTAAGCAAATTTCAAATCGAATGAAATAAAGGTACGTCTTTTGACTGTATGAGGTGAAAGATAGTCTGATAGTGTATCACCGTGGACGAAGTTGTGTGATATATTCTTTTTTTTCACTTGTCATTTCAACATAAACATTGTGCTTTATTTTGATAATGACATACATGTTTGTTATTTGCCAGACATCAGTACAGCAAATGTAAAGAAAACGCACATGAGGATTATAAAGGTAACCAACATTCGGTGTGTCAGTTGTAAACGTACTTGTTTATATTTACAAAACTAAGATAACAATACTTAACAAAAAGAATAGGTAAGATAAAGAGGACAACTAGAATAAAATGTGATTCAAAAAGATTGTATCTACGCCATCATAAACAAGAAATAAAGACTACCACTGAGCCTGCCACTTTGTTAGACTTTGCTTATAACTTCTACAAACAGCAAGACCTGTGAGGAATGTTTGTGACGGGAAAAAGACCATACAAAAACTAAAATACATATTGAAATATTTCTGGAAATTGTCAAAATGATAAACCGTAAACAGCACTTTATAACACGGGGTATTTCCCGCCAAAGAATTGAAGGGCAGTATATGTTATGTTGTCGTTTTTCTGTCACACCGTAACGCATCGCTCATATTCATGACTATCGACCGATATCGACGGACAGGGACGGTTCATATCAAATGGAGGGGGGGGGCGAAATCATGGTAAAATCCTTCCGAAGCAACAAAATATTCATTGTAAAGTTGGTGTGATCTAAATCATAGACAGATGTCACTGTCCTTTTACAATTTACCCGCCTACATATTTCTATTACAACAGATATATAAAACACAGAAGGACCCCTACTTTCCATCCGTGTACAACCCCGGACTCAGGTACAGCTTGTAAAACCAACCTGTGGCCCAAATTTGTTGGCGAGGTGTTGCGTCGGAAATACGGCTTATATCTTACTACCACGCGCCCATAACTTTTTTTGTTATTGGCCAACATGCAAGCTTTTTGCATCACACACGTTTTGAACAGCTTTATAGAAATGGATGCTAATCTGTTCTATCGCATAATTTGATTTCGGCGTGCTCGTCCGCTGCTTAGAACTAAATCATTCCAATGAGAAGGAAATGAAACGATTCGAGCACCACCTGAGGCTAGTTTCTTAAAGCAGTCAGTCGTGAAGAGGGGAGCTTTTCATTTGGACACTTGGTTGGGCACAGTGTACAATGCTGCGGAACGGTCGGCCGGCGAGTGGCATCGGATTTTCGATGCATGCTTTCTGTCTCACTGCGACCTAAAATCTGACATATCGTTCAATGAATTGTATAGAAAAGGGACGAATCTTTTTAAACTTTATGTGTTTTGTTGTCTTAATCACACTTTTACGCTTTGTATGATATACCCAGTGTGAAAGCGAATGTTACACATGTCCTATTTAGGTCGCAGTGACAGCGCAGCGTGATCGCCGTCTAGTGGAAAGGGGGCCTTAAAGAACTTTTTTTTTACTTTTCGTTTGTTTTGTTGTCTTTTATAATTGTACTTTTATATCGTGCATAATAGTCCAATTGCTGAACGCTTGGTCACTGTATATCATTCAGTTCAGAATATAATCACACTCTAGCGGAAGATAATTTGGCTGGAAGGTGATAACGCTGCGACATCACGGCAACCTCAATTGGAATTATATATCCCTTGATTTCATAATTGGTATATCATGCAAAATGCGAAACACGACTAAGAAGAAAGCGAAACAGACAAAGCGTAAGAAAAATATTCGTTTTTCATCTATGAAATTCGTTCCGTGATCTTTGAAAAGCGCGGTCGCTGCGAGGTCGCACATCTAGTGGAAGGGCTGCTGCACCCCTCCACCTGGTGATCTGTAGAAGTAGGTGAAGAAGCTCTCCATAAGTTACTGAAATAGTAATACTACCGTCAGTCAGTCTATACAGACTGTGACATATAGTAGAAATTGGCCAAATAGACTGAATAACATGGAAGTGGGTATAAAAGACCATGGCGTGAGTTACAATGCATATGCATGGCAGATATAGGAAAATATATCAAAGAAGGTTTTGACATTAGAAATTCCCCAAATGATTGTAAAAGCCTCCAATGATTGTAAGAAACTTATCCCATACTACAACTCATGTATTAGTTAGATAAGCCCTAAGTTAAGTTATAGCACTGTAGTTATGTAGATGCCATACTTTGTACCTCGTACAATTGTTGTGCAATAAAGTTATATATATTGCAAATTGGAACACTATAACCGGCAAAATTCTCTTGCATATCATTCTTTTAGTCAATTACAACTATTCTCCAGCTACCAATTGAGCCTGTTGGAAACTAGACAGCCTGCGGTGTCTATGGGATATTTTCACTACATGCAGCGTGGAAACACCATTAAGTTCCCCTTTCCAAAAGACATAGACGGCTGAAATGAAGGCCGGTCTGAACTGAAGCGGGCCGGAATTCTCTGCGTATTCCTAGGATTCCTAGTGTATTCTAGAAATTCTCGCTGCATCCCGGATATCTATGCCTATCCTTTTGGCCGTCCCGAATATTTTTTTTCATGCTCGATACTTTCCAGGTGCATTTGAGGGGATCGAGCGGCATTCAAAGTGTATTCTAACTATAATAACTGCAATACTCTAATCTCATTCGACGGAAAACCGGCCGGCCATAAGAATGAACACAAATATCTGGAATGCAGTGAGAATTTCTAGAATTTACCCAGGAATATACAAGGATTTTCATCCAGGCGCCATTTCGGCTCATTCCGCCTCTCGTGTGAAGAGCTCGAGGTTTTAGGTTCATTTGGAATTCCCGCCCGATGGTGGCACGAATTTCGCGAATTCTTTATTCCGGCTGGTTCTGCTTGATTCCTGCTGATTCGGTTTCAGTGTGAAGGCCCTATCTAATAGTAACAGTTCATCGGCAAAACGTGCATTCGTGACACTTGATTTCATAATTGAGATATAAGATGTATGGTTTAAAAAGGCAGAATAAATGTACTAGTAATCCTTTACCTCATAATTGATATATCATGCAAAGACAACAGCTAGATCAAACATGCAAAGCGTGAAAATATTCATCTATGAAATGCGTTGAGCTATCTGTAAAACCTTCGGCCGTTCACCTGTGGCAGCCTCCAGCGACATGGAGGCATAAGACAAATGTCTGCGTAGTTCCCTACATAGCTTTTGCCTAAAGGGAATCTATGTCCACTGCATGTGTCCTTTCTCACAGCATCACACTTCCACATTTATGCAACACGAGTCCGTTGGATACAATTTATTTCCAAGTGTTCATTCAACCAAACGAAAGAATCACTTTGTTTAGAGAAGCCACAAAGGCATATCCCAACTTCCCCACACTCACAGACGAACAGAAAACCACTTTTCTCTTGAAATCGCAGAACTCACAAATTGTAGAAAAGGTGGGGCTTTTCGTCTCCCTCTGCTTCCAAAAAAGAAGTCAAACCCAACCTGTTTAGAAATAGCCAACACTAGTATTAGAGTAGAATATTGTTTATAACTGTTCATTGTCACTTGTATATCTCCTACGTTTGCAATTAGCCCTCGGGCATGAACTTGCAAATAAACTTCTTTTATTCATTCTTATTTATCTGCAATCCGCCGTGAAGTAATTATAGTGTTTGTGGTGTGACTGAGGTGTTTGCCGAATGTCGGAATAATCCATCTTGATCAGAATCATAATGCCAAGACGCAGATTCAGACAAAAACAAGTTGTTCAAAGTATAAAAGACTCGTCTTAGCAAAAAAGGATATTGAACCATTTCGCCATAGATTATGTGAATGAGACCCTGATATGCATAAATGTTCAACTTTGCTTAACTTCTAAATGTCATAAGAATGAGATTCCCATCACTTATCAATACAGAATAGTCATTTCTTATATTCTTAGCAAATTAGGTATTAATCTGCATTACTAATAATAGTATGCAACGATATTCCTCTCTGTATTAGTGACATGTGTCACGTGTTTGAGAGTCCTATCAAGACACGCAGTAGATCTATAAACTTTCCTCTTCAATAATCGAGTAATTCATTAACCATTCAAGCTAGGTACTGATTCACAGGATTTGTATCTGATAGTGGTTTCTTTTTATGTTCAGGTAGTTGTTTTATCATAAAACTAAACAAACCAGATAATGAATGCAGTGTACGAAACCAGAGCCTAATGTCTGATTGGAGCTAGAGGCAGCTAGCTGTAATCTCCAAGCAGATCCTACAATGGCGTAAGATAGTACCAAACTGGCCAAAGACTGTTGTCAGCCAAAAGGTGTCCATTTGCCATGTAGCGGTAGCGAAGCACACTCCTAAGCCGGCTTCGCTCCTCCTCTGCCAGCTTTTGATACTATCTTATGCTACCGTAGGATCTGCTTGGAGATTAGCTAGCTGCTCCCTGTGTTAAACTGCCAGTCGAAGGAAGTTAAAACATAATCCTACATTTGCTTAAAAAAAATAAGGACTCGCAAAAGCCTAGCAAAAGTGATGACCTGTACCCGTCAACATAAAGGTGTTTTTTTAAATATCACATTACTTAATAAAAACTTATCGAAACAGTTAACGGTGGGGAAAAAGACAACGTGCATCGTCACTCAGCTACGAGCAGACGAAACGCCAAACTGCATACGAATGCAGCAAAGGGAACACAGAGAAACAGCTGCAAATAGAGGTTACCCAACGAATCTTGATACTCCATCTGGAGGTGACCCTCTTTTCAGGAGTAATAAAGATTCCGGTTAAAGCGATACCCTTCGACTTTGCCTATATATTGGGTTACACTCCCTTTCCACTAGACGCTGCTATCGCGCTGTAACCGATAGAGAAATCATAAAGTACGAATGTTGTTTTGCTTTATGTGTTTTGTTGTCTTTTCATTCACACTTTGATGAAACGATAGACTAATATTTTTACGTCTCACATCAAATTCAACTTATGAAATCAAACTTCAGACAAATCCAACTTTGGTTGTTGCACGGTCGTTCAGTGTTCGCCGTCTAGTTTAGGGGGTGGGTGGCTCTTCAGGAATATGGGCCACGTGACGTAGGTAAGGGTAAGACCGGAGGGATTGAAACCCCTGGTGCATTGGCACACTCATACCAATCAAAAACGCCACCAGGCATTAATGAAAAGAGCCTTTTAATATATAGTGTGACATTTACGCCCCCGATGCGTCCCGAGGCAAAATTATAGACGAAATTTGACTCCCTCCCCACAGATTATTGAGTACGCACTTAGGTGCGTAAATTAGGCCATGGCAAGCACACAGTTCCACGGCAACGATTGCAGAAAGATGATTAGAAATGTCATTGAGCTAATATGCGTGATGATTACTAACGTTACCGTGTCAACTTCACAAGCTT
>NC_049980.1:28771974-28777482 GCF_000003815.2 Branchiostoma floridae | reverse complement strand
GCACTCCATCCAGCTAATTATTAAGCTGTGATCATGCACCTATAGTCGACTAATGGACTCCGTAATGTCGCCTTCGTCTTTTATGTCCTGTGCACCCCGGCAGACCTTCTCCATGTTGCATGTTTTAGGAGTGTTATTTGTATGCATGGCGCACCATGAGAAACGTGCATGTCCGCTTCACAAGTCGTTCCATACTTTGATGTGTCGGTGCTTGATGGAGTTAATCGTGCCTATCCACACCCAGGGTACATTACGGCGGTTGATCCGTTGATATACACTCCTCATGGAAAGTCCTTTTCCGTGTTGCCGAGGCTATTAAACCGTCAGAAGTCATCCTTCAAAGTCCAGATCAGTGTCAAGGCGTCGGTCACGAACAGGAAGGGAGGCACGTCTGGGCAACAATATTGCCAATTTACCTGATCCCAGGGCCCAACTCTTCTGAAGCCTACATTAATAAGGCCTATGTTTTTAGACCTCGGAGAGCATCACTCGTGATTTTGTAAAACAATGCCGCCAATACGGAAGTTTGAAAACGTCCGTCAAGTGTTTGGTAAAGGTTGCGCATCTATGCTTTCAAAGTTGCGAGTAGATCCAACAGCACTTGAGAACTGTTGCTACTGACGAGCCAGGCTCCGGACGTAAGTATTGCAAGGGACAACATAGTAAGTTACCGTGTGAGTACGAAATTATGAAGGGAAAATACTAAGGACGGGAATCATTATGAAAATGTCAGAAATTTCATTCGAAAGCAGACTGAAACAGGAGGACCAAATGATATTTCATTCTCCTAGGCAGAGATGATATCGCGTCGTGGATAAACTCCTCTGAGTCTACTATGACGCGGGTTAGAATCTGCGTAGGAGAATGATGTATACACGTAGTATCTTTATTGTTTTGGGAGAAATACAGCTGTCATAGAAAGTTGCGATAAGCGCTAAAGGTTGTTGATATTTGAACCTGAGAGGACATGCGAGCCCCCGAAAGGGTAACGGCAGTATGCACGCCATATCTCTGCTATAAATGCACCTCATCACGCATCAAGGACATGTCGCCAGTCGTTCCCTGCCAGATACTGTAGATTGCAATCAAATCGCTAACAAGTCTCCTGACACCCCTGAAATGACGGTGTAACATTTTCGCAAGATTGCTTTCCCGATCCGGCAGCTATCATGATAACAGTCAGTTGGCTGCTCATCTGTGAGCCTTCATGGCTTATTTGACCAACTCACCGCAGCTGCAGATGAGCTCAACTTTGCCACTTATCTCACCATCGCCTATGATCTCTGTAAAGTGGCTGTATTTCTGGCCCACGTGACGACACATTAGACCTCACAGATCGTGTTGACGGCTTCTTTGATGGATATGCCTTTTAGCCAGCACATTGGAAGTCATGACAACCGTTAAAGCTATTTCCTTTCCCTTCAAACGGAAAGCCGTAAAGCCGCCACTTAGTTGGAAAACGAAAAAAATCTTCACGAAACCAATTCCATTGCGAGGGAGGGAGTTGGTAATGTACATCCTAATGACATTATAGCCAGGGAAAAATACAACCAATAGTGATGTAAAGTGCGTCTTCTCAAAAATCAATACTTCGAAACTTCAGGCTTGGTATGTACTAAGTATGTAAAATAGACAAAAGTTTCCAATCTTTCAGGTTGCAATTGGACTATAAATCATTGGAACACCTCATCTTTATGTCCAGACCTGTAGCTAGGGGTAAAATGTAATAACACAAAATTATTCATACCCGATAAAAATTTGATGTTTTTGGTGTGTTTTTCTCAAGATTGAATTATAGAAAAGTTTGGACCGTTTCTTTAATTTCTCATTTATAAATCGATTGTGGCTTGATATCCTAAACCAGAAACGAATAATTCTAGACATTACAACTTTTGAAAAATGATCCGTATAGTTTCATTGATACTGCTATGCAATAATATTCAGTCATATTTCTAACTTAAGCCAGTAGTTAAATGAAGAAGACGAAAGCAAATTTTCACTTACCAAAAGCAGTGAAATATTATGAGGATCATGAAATTTTATTGTTATAATTAACTGTACGAGCCTCGTATATACCTCGTCAGTTTGGCATAATCTACTGTATGCGTGGACCATCCAGTCAACGTCTTTTCTGTCTATCTTGGAATGTTCAATTGTGAATGAAACGTGAAATGTTACACATTATCACCATTAGAACACACTCTTAGATATTTTACTTTCTTGTCGTCATTGCCTTGTCCCCGAATCCCTCCTTATGGAAATCACATATCGTTTTTCCTTTCATACTCAAAAGCAGCTTCTGGTATTTCCTATGGGTGCTTGATTTTATTGGAAAGTGCATCTTATCAATATCCATTTGCCTGTGTTATAACCGCAGTGGTGCATGCTGTACGGGCATCAATATTTCGTTACTGCCTGTCTTACTTCCTCCTCCTCCTGCGCAAAACCGGCGCCTCGCAGCCGGTCAGATCATTGGGACGTTCCTTACAACCGCTTTAAGAAGTGAGTTAAGTTGGAAAACCAGATTGAAGGATCTGTACGATTTTGTTTCCATATATATATGATGTTCTATTAATCTTTGTGATGTCGAAAAGCCGAAGGACTACATGGCATATTGTATATATCTCGGTATAGATGAAAGGGCTCTCTAGCATTTGTTCGTAAACCACATTCCGGCTTTCCTCAGGACATCCCGGTCACAATCTCTCGATAAGTTTGTTGAATCACTACTAAAATATCCATAGCAGGACAAGTAAGGTAACGCTAGATGATTAAAAGTAGGTAAACTCCACTATAATGTACTATTTCACCTTGGGAAAATTGTTAGGTTCGTGGCCATCAAATTCCAAAATTGACCCCAAGCCTGCAAATTAACTTGATGTACGCACACCTTTGTAAGGCTAACATAATAATTTACGGTACCGACGGTACGCCTAGCTGTATGTAATTGTCTATAATTGCAGTCTGAAACATTTTGAGATTCTTCATTGGCAATTCAGATGATGTGTCTCTGAAAAAGTAACACAAAACGCAAGATCACATCGATGGACATGTATTGTTTCACTTGTATGAATCATGTTTTAAGTACACTTACAACAGCAATTACTACTAGTTGTTAATTAGTAAAACAATATTCTAGATTCCATTTATCAAACAAGTGTGCAGTAGGGATGTAGAGGAAAATCAGCAATTGTGTCAACACCATCCTAGACACCGTTTGATTTATCTACCATGACTTTGCCCTAGTTTACACACAAAGCATTAGATTCGGTGCACATGTTTCTCGTTTCACATGTCACATGCAATATAGCCTGTAATGGATTATGCCCATCCTTTAATATAATGCAGCTTAAAAGCATATGTTAACAAAGTGGAGATCACAGTGTGGGGTATATCAGTTGGAACAACCAGGTTACGGTGGTTCTTTTAAGGCCGACTGAAAACCCTGTTTTATGAGGTAAAATATCGACCCATTACTCGTTTTTACTAAATTGAATACTACATGCAATAATTACACTTTCATTTCACAACACGTACCCTGCTGCCTGAACAAAAAAAAAAAAGGTCTGGGCATTTCGTTCCATTTTCTCTGTCTTTGAATGTACATGTACATCAAACATATGTGTGGTTTTGTCTTTTTCTCTGCGTATTTCAAGACATGGACCTATAATGATTTTCTATCTATAGTTATCATTACATAAGGCAGCTACAGATCTTACGAAGAGTATGGTGTTCGGTCAGTACATATTTTGCATTAAAACAATCTAATCAACGTCGCAGTCACAAATATTCATTGCCACAAATTTACGTCTGATGTCAGATTGGATCCTTATGATAGATGATAAATTTAAGTGTCAATTTCTAGTTTATCGTTTTACTACATGCAAAAATGAGCATAACCAGCTTTCCCAGTCCTTCCTCTGCTATTGAGTATCATCACACATGTATATTTGCTTGTGTAGGGTTTACCTCTGCGTATATACACGTAAGTCGCGGAGGAATATTCTAAGAACTGTGTTATGTGTTATCTTTGTCTTCATTAGACATAAACCATTTGTTTCATAAAACACAGAGAGCTGTTTTGAATGGAAGTAATATATTGTAAACAATGACATAATGACATATTTACATTACACGAGAAGCACAATCAAGTACAAGTTTCCTCTTGTACATGTGGCAACCAAGTTGCTCACCCTGTTGTTCTTAATGTCGTATGTTAGCGTGCTGTCTTATCATGTAACTTAAAGCCCCCATGCAACGGTAAGACAGCTTAGGCTCACCACTCTTACAGAACTCAAGAATAGGAAATCGAAGAATCAACCCGAAGCTAAGCTCTCCCGGAGCCTCATCAGGAAGCATGAGCGAAACAATGCAATCGCAATATCTCGACTAGACAAGGAAACATATCGAGTTATTATTGTATCCATAGACCGTATAGCAGAGCCTCAAATAAATCCACGGCCATCTCCAGGAAGACATTTGGCTACTGGAAGAACAATTATCTTTCTCAAGATGGTGCAGATCGGCTTATCTCAAGATGGGCGTCAGAGATAGATTCAGCTAATTGAAGAGACGCGGATTCAGGGAATGGCGCATTGTGCGGCAGCACAGCTTAATGGTCATGGCTCGTGCGTCAAGAAGCATGACACGTACAGAAACCAGTATCGAATTCTGCCAACAGTGGCGAAATCGATACTGTATTTTCCAGGACAGGTAAGTTTCCTTAAGATGGTACCACAAACTTATGTCGTAACGAAAATATCATATTGAGTTCTCAAATAGTTGCCAAAAGAAGAAAAAAAGTTATATAATGTATGAATGAAAGTTATCTATTCTGCTGATAGTACAATTCATCAAGGTGACACCCGTATCAGAGCTGATTGAATGTACGTCCACGCCATCACCCATGATATATTTACATCATTCCAGCATCGAAATTGAGGCGGCCAGAATAGCGTTTAAGATCACCTGGATGGTTTTGGAACAGAGGTCACATTTAAAGAAACTTTTATGTTATTTAACATATCTTCCTTTGTAGTCCCATAACTTCTGTCGAAACCCTCTGTGATGGAATGTTTCGATTGTAATTTTAACGTAAATTAAGAATGCTATCTAAGTTGATCACGATATCTCACATTTGCAGTGAATATTCCAGAACAAGTTCGACAACAACAAGCACCACAAGTGCCAGAGAACTTTGCATCATGTCAGTCCTCAAACACTTCTTTATACCCCCCTCACATTAGGCGAAAATCGATCGGACGACGAGTCTGCTAGCTCTAAATTACGAGAAGGCATGACCTTAATGCCGACGAAGACATGGCAGAGTTTCTCCCTTCCTGTCAGGCTCATGCCATCTCTGAATTTAGAGCTCGCAGACTAGTCGGTTCGACCGCATTTCGCTAAATATGAGGGGGGGTATAAAGAAGTGTAAGTAGCCAAGCTCTTGTGTGGAGTTCACCATGCTCTTAGGGATTCCGACTCGTAGAGGAAGCCGTTTTGGGGCCC
>NC_049980.1:28736957-28769457 GCF_000003815.2 Branchiostoma floridae | reverse complement strand
AATTCGGTAATGTTGTTATGGTCTTCATCTGCACAAGGCGCATTTGTAAATTAGATTCGGTCAAATGTTGTCAGAGTCGGTGGAAACGTAAGAGGAAAAATTGGCCCTCGCTGCTACTTCTGTAAATTTGATAAATTGAGGCTGTTGCAAAAACAGGCTTGCTCCCTGACGCTGCTTCTATGGAGTAGTTATTTAGGTATTACCATAGATGCGTGTAAATGGAAAAGGGTATGGGTGCCATTATTCCTCGATCCAGACACGACCAGTTCTAATCCAGTAAAAGCACACAAAGCCAATCCAGGAAGCTAAGGATTTGGTAACTGTTGTCGCTGGTTTGGATCATGCAGAGTGTAATAACCATTTTGACATAACATAAACTCTACTAATTCCACCACTTTCCATGATACCACCACACCAAAAAAAAATGTTAAATTGGCCATTTCAAGATTGCCTTGAAGAACACGTAGTGTAACGTTACGAACCTTAGGATTACTGATGCTACACCACTTTCGAAAACTTTGAATTCATGTATTATTTTCTCGTGTGACAGAATAATTTCATGAATCTTGATAATTATATGTTAACTTTAAGAGAAAGCATTGCACTACCTGATATAGATACGAAAATAGCATTATTGCTTCAAGAATACTAGAAACGATGGTCTTGGCATCAGAAGAGACTCAAACCATAAAGGCAGGTTGACAATCTGCCATACTCCAGGAGCCCATATACAACAAGCTTATTGACGATCATACTGCACCTCATCTATACGAAGACAGCACATTTAAGACCGCCATAGGCCGAGGTTTAAGTATATAACTGCCCATTTACCACACAATTTCTTACGACACCCTGTGTGGATGTGATATTCCTTTAATAGTTCCTTTCGTGGAGTCTCTACTGATCAACTACTATTTATTACAAATGAAGCCTTTGCATTGCACAGTGTTGAGACGACTGCGTGCTGATGGAGGCAGGAGAGGGTGATGACAATAAAGGGAAGGATGTGCCAAAGCGGACAATCGTTTATTCAAGGAGTTGTCATTGTTACTGTGTGACGAATCGACGCTGGGCAGGTGTTACACGTGACAATAAATATGAGAAGTTAGAAGATATCAACGATTCATATGCATTGCGTGGTGTCATTGACACTCAGTTCGGTAACCTCACAGTAGAAGATAACGCACACTCTTATTTAGTGCACATGCCCAGTGATACAGAGGGCAGTGAGTTCCTGCTTCAGCAGTAGGGAATGTTATTTACAGTTGGGTTGCTAGCTTTCCCCCGTACGTTAGCATGCTTAATGCATCTCCACGAACCGATGGGGTCCCCGTTTTACGTCCCCTCCGAAAGACTGGTGCAGCCCCAACCGAGATGTCCTGCCCCCCGGGGACACGAACCGGCGTCTCTTAGCTACCAAGTAACAGGAGCTAAGCTGTTAAACAGTTGAGCTACAGGGACATCACATAAACTTCTGTGACTTAACTGTTGCGACCCGCCTTCCCTGTCCCGGCCCCTATTTTCCGTTCCACTGGAGCGAGACGCTACATGTAGGTGTTGATGACGTCGCACCTGGGTACCTGCCGTTTGATTGCATCTTTGATTGAAGAATGACGTCAAGAAGGAACACTCATTAAGACAGAAAGTAGGTTAACATGGCAATTTACTTCCGCACGATTGGATTAGACGTTAGCTTTGAGAATAACTTGCCACATTTAAACCAGCTTAGATAGGCATGGCTCGTACGATCCAGTCATTTTCTCCATGTGATGTTGGAATAGGGTTCCAACGGTTTTCCTTTATAGGCTAAGGCGCTACTTCCAATCAGTAGCATTAAGGTCTACCACTGCAATAACGCGCAGCCTTACATAAATAAACTGCTGATCTACGAAGGTCCTTCCTTACCACTTCCTTCAGGGCCCAGCGATTGTAATTTCGTCTTGTTCATATTTTATAGTTGTAAGACAAAAATTCAATTATATATGTTCGGTAGGGGAAAAATTGCATCACACATGCAAGGTGTTACACTAGAAAAGCAAATTTCTTTTAGTTTTAGTTTTACACAAAGTAATATTTGAATTTTCATACTGCTCACACCCACCTACACTGCTCATCAAAATTGGATGAAATAAATGTTATTTGATGCTTTCAAAATTGATGGTATCATATACCCAAATCCACACATACAGAATGGGTTATTACATAGTGCAAAGAAAATGCATGTTGATGTCACAAATCTGGACGTGATCCAAGGAAATGGGATTTGGAATCCAGATGAAAAGTCGTCATATTGCTTCGGGGCATGCGACAAATGCTAAAACCTTCGATCAAAGGACTGCAATATATGACGAAATAGTGACTTGAGTTATTCATACTTCCAATGTGTCATGATATTTCCTCGCATTATTGCCCTTAAAGCTGATAAGACGATGTGAAGGTACGTTCACGAAGAGAAGATTGTCAAGATGTCTTCAGTCTACTTGCTACTTCTTTAAACTTGAGATCGAAGCTGTCTAGATGTTAAAAACATTAGGAGCTGATTGAATGTATGTTTATCCTTTTTCCACGAAAAGCCAATTATAATACGGTAACAGGTCAACTGAGAAAACCAAACGAGTATTCTGTTAATGCCGCGCTCACTGACCCTGTAAATTGACAGGCGGATCGGAGAAGTCGACGACCTCTTACGAAGCAACATTTATTTCATTTCAGCCTCAGTTGCACTCAAACTAAGCTGAATAGACTGCCGAATCGTTACGTATGTTTCATGCTAGTGTTTAGCCCATGACGATCAATTAACCAATTGAAGACTCGAGTTTACTACTGGATGTGCATTGTCGCAAAACCCATTCTGACAAACAGCCACGCACGTTCTATTGTTGATCGCAAAAGGGAGATCCAGAAAAGAACAATAAATCCCTGACGAAATCAAGATCAGAGCATTTAGTGGTATTCAAAGACACATAGTATTTTATAGGCAGCCTTGTGGATTCTCTTTATAGAAGACTCAGTACAAAGGATATCAATGTTGAAGTATTGAGCTACGATTACTTGATTATACAAAAGACATAGCTGGTCACGTATTTCGGACGGTTAGACGTTCACATCCACATATTCGCTACCTTAGCTCGTATCTAAGACCACTTCACCACGGAAAACGTTTTCAATAAAAATCCAAGTATGTCTGCTCCTATAAAGCACAAAGAATTTAGTCCCATTCGCTCAACAATAGCCACAAATCGATTTCAGACGCTATCTGCCGCTGTGACGCCGCATCCTCATCGCTCTGTGGTATACCAAATAACAGGCAGTAAGATTTCATGTCACGTTCTTTCGGTACCGTTGTTTAAAGTGTTTCGTGACAACGTTAGGACGCAGCGTCATAGGGCCTTCAGACTGAAACCGAATTAGCAGGAATCAAGCAGAACCAGCCGGAATGAAGTATTTGCAAAATTCGTGCCACATTCGGTGCCATTCGGGTGGGGATTCCAAATGGACCTTATATCCCCTTCACACGAGAAGGAATGAGCCCAAATGCCAAAATGCCGTCAGAATGAAAATCATTTTTTATTCCTGGGAACTCGTAGTGTATTCTAAACATTCTTACTGCATTCCAGATATTCTTTTGGCCACATTCGGACAGGATTTGAAGTGGCGTGCCGTTTCGGTTCTCCATCGAATGAGATAAGAATGTTTCGAATAATGTTGGAATACCACAGAATGCGGTCAGACTGCAGTTAGAATAGGTAAAATACACTTAGAATCACTTGGAATGCAATTCGATATTTCTTCACTTCGAATGCACCTCGACAGTTTTTGACATGTCAAAAACTTTCGAGCTTGCCAAAAGAACAGGGACGAATATCTGGAATGCAGTAAGAATGTTTAGAATACAGTACGAATTGCCAGGAATTGAAAAAAATTCATTCTGACGGCATTCCGGCTCATTCGTGCTCTCGTGTGAAGGGGTCTTTAAGAGCGGATTTATCGTGAACAAGGAGGCCTTCATGGAATTTTGGATTACCTGGCTAAATATGAAATCCAAATTTCCCCCAAAGTCATCGTGAACTGTGGATAGCACGAAGCCAACAATGTCTAACTTGATATTAAGAGAAATACTTCTCACTGAGGACCTTGGAGATGCACAACCAAACAATTAGGAAAATAAAGAGACAAATTGAAGACAAACAAGATTTGGCACTAAATTTCATATAAGGCTTTTTGATCTACGGTGAAACCGGAAATGTCAGTGTCCCTTGATACACCTGATGCTTAAGTGTCGAATTGCTGCAAAGAAATGGCCCCCTTCTTGGAAACACAGCGGAACACTGCTTTAAAGTGCGTCAACAAATTTAAGACCGTCTCGCAAACCACAAGACGCCGAACATGTAACCATTCAATCTCAGTGCTGTATGAATGCAAGGGAATTTCGTCTATATTACAGTAATAAGAATATATATCTTTAGAGGCAACCTTAGGCTCATTCTATGCCGTTGTGGAATTACAGGAACATACACTAATTGACAAAATTAATTACCTTTGGCTGGGGATGTTCTTTGGGAATTACTAATGAGATGAAAAGCTCTTTTAATTTACCGATTGTCCATTATGATTTTTCAATCCTACAGATAATATTGAGTACCTAATCCCTATCTCATTTCCTTTGGAATAACGTTTTGGTCTTGGTGTAACTTTCTAGCGTGGACCAGAGATCATGAAGACCAGCTGTTCATTATATGCAATACGGCACGCTGAAGGCGGAACTGAAGTTTGATTGATCGATGTAACATTTCACCTAATCAGATGGGGAACAAATGTCGATTAGTGATGACTTTTCCTGACAACCTAAAAGTTACCGATTCCTGCGGTTGTGTCTAGAGGGGTGTGGTGTTTCGTCTGATCGCGGTGTCTGAAGAGCACCGGAACATCTGGTGTGCATCATTAGGGCTGATGATGAAGGCGGCAACGGGACTCTGCCTGCGGCAACTTCCAAAATATCACAAAGGCGACACCAATTTCATTTCTTGGTACTTGTATATTTACAGCTTCATTTTTTTTCTGGTTTTAAAAATCTTCACACAATTCATCAATTCCCTGAAGAAGTTGTACTACAACAAGGATATCAACTTACAAACATACAGCACCCATGCCGATTGAAAAGTTGCCAACGGATGAGGCCAATACAGTTGGCTGACGCGTTTCCAAGTGTTTATTTATATCTTCGTCATAAATACGTCGCCTTTGGTTTTTCCAACTTAACGTTTGCTTATCCTCTTCTCTAAAATCTAATACATCAGCTTTAGATCATATCACGGCCGACTTGTGCGTGGTGAGTCCCAGTAGAGTATATAGGATACTTTAAGTGTAGATATAGAGTGATTTTCGGACACCGCCGATACCAGTGTGTGGGATCAGAACCATTTTAAAGTAAAATGTCCTTCTAACACGTTAAACGCCGAGGAGAAGAGCACGTACGGTTATTCTTGCTACACGGTACAGAAAGATAATTGGGTAGATATCCAATAAAAGTAATGGGGGATCTGGAAAAATATAAATAAATAATACAGCAAACTACCTAGGCATTTTTAATGTATTTTGTGATACACTCCAGCTTCTTGCACTTGTCGAACACTTTTCCAAGCGTGAAGACATGCTTGAAACGAGAGTCAGGTTCGGTGAGCTGGGTGCCGTCATCACCTCAGACCTCACCCACACGGTCTCAGCTGCGGTGGGAAAGCCAACATGGCCACGCAGAGCTGGGCAGGCCGCGAGCGTGACTTGCATCGTAAGTGTAACCCGCTAATCCAGGGGCTTACACTCATACTTCACAGGTTTAATGGAAACACTGGGCACCGTGGTAAGGCATTCACTCCTGTCTATAAGATCTTATTTCATGCCCTTCTGTAAAATAATGTCGGGGGCACTTGCGACAGAATAAAGGACACTTTATGACCAATGCAGCCGCAGTGTATCGAATCAGGGGCTACATGCCTTCCCAGATGAAAAGTTTTGGCAATGAGAAACAAATTGAAAATATCGAGCTAGCTGCTAGAGTAAAACGAATTTGTTGTCAGAGCCGAAGGTCCGTTGTTTTATCGAAATCATTGGCCAAGGCACAGTTGAAGCATCTGCCAAAAGGTAAGACAAAAGAATAGCCCAGCAATACACGTTCAATACCATTTACCAATGTCCTTACAGACGGCCAATGACGTGTAGGTTCAAGTTGAATGTCAAGGCAACTCCAATAGCCATATACTTTATTGCCTTCCTTCAATATCTTCTCATAGCATGAAAAAATAATAAAATAGCAAATTGCCCCGATCTATCACCTTAATAGCTTATCAGATCAAGATATCGTTTTACCGTGCCCTCCATAATACCGTCCATCTGTTGGTAGTTAAGGTTGTATTACAGAAAAGCTACCTTTTCGCAATGGATCGGCATGGCCATCTGTCTTTCTTAATGGTTTTATGAACCGTTGGAGGGAGAGCTTAGGTAATCTATTCTCGATTTTATACAGAGGCTCAAGTCCTCTCCACAAGCCGGTGTCACACTGGGGGTCAACGACCTTCGCTCGCATTTCTTGACCGTACCAGAAGAAGGTCGCCGAAACACATAACGACCGGTACCAGAGAATCGAACAGCGTATTTTTGTACCTAAAAATCTAATATTACCATCTCATTGAACATGTTTCGATTACCTGCGAGCATCGACCGATGCCTAAAAATCGCGCAGTGATCGCGACTCCTTTCGAGCTTGCAGACTCGTCCGATGTGATTTTGTCTGCTGTATGATGTTAGCTTTAACCTGACAGTGGATGTACAAGAAAGAGGCATCACTGCACATCCATGTCTAATGACTTTCTTGCATTATAACCTTCTTGCATTTTCATTTAGCTGGTGCTGTTCACACCTACGATCAATCTGCTTTACTTCTCCAGCATCAACCCCTATGCATGGCACAGCCGTCACGAAAAACATTACTCAATCCATTATTTTTCCATTTTACCGTACATTGCAGAAGGTTTTCTAGAGGCTAGACCATACCAGACTGATTCAGCGTTACAATGATTAACCCTAACCGAAGCCCGCTCATGTTCGCCACAACACGATGATGACCACACCCAGTCCAACCTATTGATCGCAATCGGCGCTGAAATTACGCAGCGTTCCGGGTCTCCGATTCGTTTGCCAACTCCCCGCCTTCGAGACCACATTTGCCCGATAATCTCTGAATGATGACTTGTGCACAACACCTTCGAATATATTTTTTGTTTCTGTTTGGCTGTAATCGTTATAGGAATAAACCCTTTGCGATACATTTTGGATAATCAAGACCTTTGCATAGTCTGTTTCGGATATTGCTAAATTAAACTGGTGGTAAGCCGACCAGTGACATCACGACTGTGAATTCCAAATGTCAAAATAATGGTAAAGATGATCTTATTTTCTATCACCTAGACATTTGAAAAAAAATCAACGCATCATACATGTATGCAATCATATAGATTTCAACGCATTTAACTTCACGCCTTTCCTAAATAATATATATCAGACCGACTGTTACTGTCTCGGTGATGCTTCATTGATTGTTGGAACTACGAAAACTTTATCTTATATAATTGACAGATTTTTTCCTTCTTTCGGACAACAATAATTATGTCCTAAAGGAGATAAGAAGAAAATTTTCTATAAATTATTTCTAAAATTTGTTATCCTCTATTTTCCCATTAGTTGTGGTAGAAAGTTCAGATACAAGATCACAACGAACTGAACGAACTTGTCGCGAAAAGTCGTTTCATCCCTGTGTAAAACTTCGCGCAGGTGGTTCTCGCGAGAAAGTGCGAGATTTTCTGTTCATCTGTTCAGCTCAGACGCTCAGACGTACCATATTTGGAACCATCACTTTTCAATGTGAAACAGTGAATTTCACGCCATCCGACGAACACCAATGCACTCATATGTCTAGATTTATACATCCACGTATCAGCCAAAGACCGTAATTACGCAACAACAAAAAGTTTGATAATACCGAGACCATGTTCCGATCTCGAGGTCAGGACCTGCACAATGACTTCAAATATTTCAAAAGATTCCCTCTTTCAAATAGGATGAAATTAGAGGACAGAATAGAATGAACAGGGTCATTTTGGAGGTGAGCTCGTGGCCCCAGAAAACAGATGATGACCAGTAATTTTCTAAAGGCAGGGTTGGGCGGTGTCCTGTTCCCATTTTCACCGCAGAGAGGTTATCACCTTTTCTAATCGATCCATAGCGACATGCAATATGACACGTTGCCGTGTGCCATATATTGGTGCATTTGTGCCAGCTGAGTCGGTTTCTTATTACCGGTATCGTTAACGATGCAAACGAGCATGGCTTCTCAGCTTTCTCTCTCGTCACATCGTTTTTTGCAAAGAGTGCTGATACGTATTTTCAGTTAGCCAGGTTCGCAAAAAAATAAATCGCCATCTTGGTCAAATAAATTGGCAACGGCGTTGCAGTGGTTATTCTAAAGTTGTAACGTCGAAGAGGTGATAGTCCTAAAGGTATTCCACTTTGGATGTTTCATTGTCGCATAATTGTCGGTAGGCTCATTACATTTTATAGCTGTCAGAAGCGAGACGTTGTGATAACTGGGACTGAACAGCAAGAGTTTAACCGCTGCCATTCAACACTAATTCAGGTAGATTCACAAGGACAGTAACAAGTTCCTAACAACCGAGATGCAACTGTTACAATGAGCTCATTGTACGCAGCGTGCTAGGCGTGCAGTTGTTGTATTTCCCCAGACACGGAACCAACGACTTCCAGCGTCCGTGGGGCTACGGGCGCGTGTCATTACCAAACAGGCTTCTTGACGCAAGCTCCAAAAGTCACAACCTGAATATCGTCATTTCTACATGTTCATTTCTCGCTAAAAGGCTTCCACAGAATGCAGGGGCAGTTAGCGAAGCCTTCATGCCTATCTTACGACGTGTGCGTCGTCCAAAAGTGCCCTCGGTATCCGCGTGCTAATGTGCCGGGTCATTTCCTCCCCACAAATGGCGGTCTATCCTGCTGGAGCTGAAAGGTTCAAAATGGCGGCCGGCGCGAGACGGCTGTCCCTTGTGGGATGAGCATACACTTTCATGTGAGACATCAGTATTCGTCAAACTGGATCGACGGAGCGATCGGTGTGGAAAACTACAAGGAAGAGGAAAAGCCACATTGAACTTGAATCTGATCAGCAGGGTGTGCTGGTATTGATTCATGTAAACCCATATTTCACAACACAAAGGCACAAAGACCCTGTAATCCCCTTCTACGAGCTGTGATATTGAGTTTCAGCTAATACCAAGAAGTACAAGGAATACAATTTCGCCAGGACTTAACTATGCTACTTAGGATTTGCTGATAGAGGATGGCTATGTAGATTGCATGTGGTTGCCCATCAGCACAGCAGATTCGTCTATCTATGTCCATCTCTCTCTCTCTCTCTCTCTCTCTCTCTCTCTCTCTGTGTTTGTGTGCGTGTATGTTCTTGTGTGCGTGTGCGTGTATGTGTCTGATTGTATGTGTGTATGTGGTTGTGTGGTTGCGTGTGTGTGTGTGTGTGTGTGTGCTCGTACTGTGCGTCCGAGATAACGTTAGATAGATATGTATATATATGCATACATATTAGATAAACTCGCTATATTGGTCCATAACGATAAACAACTGCATAGTTGAATTTAACGCATCAAATATAAGTCCAAAGTTGCTTTCAACTTCGTAGACTAGTTATAAGTAGTGCCCAGCTTAAACGTAACCTTCAACTGGGCATTACCGCAACTTGCAGCATGTAAGGCGCTTATCCCAAATGGAAAATTCCAGGTTATCTTTCTTTGCGATCTACAATCTGTAAAACCCTCTTGCAAGAAAATTGACACATCTACATAATGCAGCCGACAAAGTTGGACAAACCCAACTCTCTGTACCTGATTACCAACAAAATTTCAATTGGTTTAAAATGTAAACTTAACATGTTTTCCTAGCTTTAAGTCTTCATTGGTCCGGGATCAAGCAAATCTGTTGTTTCTCCTTACTCTCCAAGCAGAGTTTAGGCTTCGGCCGTTTTTTTAGTGTTTTTTTAGTCGTTTTTATCGGGCTTTCTATTTTGTCATTTTTCTTGAAGTACGACAGCCACAGCAAGATAAAATGAAAAAATAGAAAGCCCGATAAAAACGACTAAAAAAAACGTTAAAAGCAGCCGGAGCCTAACCTCTGCTTGGAGAGTAGTTTCTCCTGACAAATGATGATAACAATTTGTTTAATGTTTGGCAATACTTTGTTTACCTTAAACTTTACTCGTAAAGGATGCAACTCCTAAACTCTGCCACGATGGATACGGTTATCTTAGACGTAATGTTGACAACGTGTGATGCATGTCAATAATGACCACTACAATGTCTGACCTTTGGCCAATTATAAGGAACCTGTTTTACTTACAGGTCAATAGTTTGACCTAAAATGTACGTGAAGATTTTGCACAATTTTGACAGATTCATTCTCTCTAGTTTGAACCTTATTAAAGCACATATTTCTTGCAAATGTCAGCATTACTAAACAAAGAAGAAAATATACAAGTCGTTACTGAAAATGACGCGAAAATGGCAATTAGACAATCAACAACAAATTCTTGTATGTACGTTTCTAAGCCACTTCAGCATAATTTCTTCAACTACCATGGCACAGAAGAAGAACAGATATGCTGTTTTGCTTAAAATGACCAAAAAATATCAGGTAATTGCTGCTTAACAGAATTTAGAATGCTTCTATCAACGCATACATGTACGTGTGTCAGATTTGGTTCTCGCAGTCGAATTTGCACAATATCCCAACTGTGCCACTGGACCAAGTGACAATAAAGATGAATTCCTAGATTAGTAGGAGGAGCCTAAGACGCTCTGAAAGAACCGATGACTTCAGAAAAAAATAAGAAAACCTGATGATTAAGTATCAATCATGCAGGTAAATAGGGAACGAAGAAGCAAAAGGTATTGGGATAATGATTATTAATACATAGACTAATATTTGCAACCGGTTTTCATCAAAAAGCTTTTAACAATCAATAAATTTATCTACTGATAGGTGGTTTCGATAAATATCCATACGTTTATATTTGACACTTAACAAGAAATTTGAGCGAGTAATGCGTCTATACCCTTCAATGATTTTTTTGAGAATTTAACCGTTTCAATGTCTCAGCAAGACCTACCCACGTACCAAATATCGATACAATCCACCTTGGCATTCTGGAGTTCTGCTGGTCACCTACAAACACACACGTGTGCCATGTTGCCAAACGTCTTTTAGAATTAGCAAAACAATGCCCCTACCGGAACCCATGAGGTTCTGCATTACAATTTGGTACAGTATCATACTAAGGACGCGTACCATTCGTTTTGTGTAGACTAAAAATGCTGGGAAACTAAAATGAATGTAGCAACCATGAGACTTTTGAAAATAAATCTCCATTTAAGCACAACGTCATTAGTAAATTGTTAACATCGTATGCCGTATATATTTCTCCACCAGATGTTGCCATAGCCCTCAGATGGATGGGCTCCATGTACATGTTATACCCCCTTTCCACAAGGACGGCGCTCTTGCCGCGCTCTCTCTGTGACCTAAAATTTCAAAGATCGCTCAACGAATTATATAGAAAAGAAAATAATTTTAAACACTTTGTGTGTTTTGCTGTTCCCTCAGTCTCACTTTTACATGCTGTGTGATATACCCAGTATGGAATCAAAGGTTACACATATCCTATTTAGGTCGCAGTGAGAGCGCATCGGGACCGCCGTCTGGTGGAAAGGGGGCCTAGTGGATTTAAAAAGATCTAGACATCGCAGATATACTTAGGCCGTGCACGAGGTGCACCTAGGCCATGTTGGCGTGTATGGCGGGGGATCGGTAGGGAACCCTTCCCGCGCAGGCCCCAACCAGACTGGTTTCCCACGAATATTATATTTAGGAATTTTTGGTCACTTTTTGATGGTCACTTAAATCGCTTTTCCCCATTGACCCAAGCAGTGAGAACCTGAGTACGCTGGCTATCTGTGTACTGTGGCTTTTCTTTCAGTGGTCACAATGAACACACAGCTTTAGAATTAGTGAAGTAACGCCCCCTACCGGAAACAATGATGTTTTACATGGCAATTTGTTGCAATACCTTTACTTGACAAGGACGAGTATTATGCGCTTTGTGTACAATAATTATACTGGTAATTGGAAAAAGGAAACAATTTCACAATCCTTCCCAGACGTCTTGTTTAGTCATCAAAAAAATCATTCAAAGCATTCAGCTGGCACAGCCGTCCAGTACGGACCAACTGTCAACCATAGCCAACCTTGCTCAGGCCACGGCCACCAACCGTGGCTCGGACGGGCAGCTTTCGGCAACGTAAAGTATGATATATCAAAAGACAGCAAAACACACAGAACATAAGAGAATTAGACCTCACAATTATTTGTGAATGTTCTTTCGTAAACACTTGAAATTCGATCATTTTCCGTTTCCGCAAACGTCCCGGCCGGGTCCCTGTTGGGAAATGTGACCGTGGCATCACAACGTGCTACCAACCATGGTATAGGAAAGGTTCGGGTGATAGGGAGGCCATGACCGGCTATGTATGTACATGTATCAGGGACTTAACGTTTACTTCCTTCTAGATGATCAAAGCCCGAACGGTACCAGCGCGCTCTGTAGAAAGGCGCTGTGAGAGGAACCATCTATCTCCATAGGGATGCCCCAGGTGTCGGGAAGTGTGCTAATGGATACCTATAAATATTTCAGATAGAGATGTCCGGAGTTCTACCTCCCCTCGTTAACAGAATAAAACCCCGCGCACGCATCGTATCAAACAGTGAATGAATATCTTTCCGTGTGTCATTTTTCAAAATCATACGAACATAAATGAGTGCACTGATGTTATCCATAAAATGTACTTGCTGTGACCCAACTGATAGTGGTAAGGCAAGACTGATAGAGAGATCAAGACCATATAGTAAAGCCGTGTCTAGTTCCACGTTTGCGACAATGTGAGGAACATCAGAAATCACTGTTCTTTGAATGCTATGCTTGTTTACTAGTTTGCTGTTTACTCTAGGTTGCTCTTATGATATCATCTGAGTTGATTAACAGCAGCTAATATTTCCTTTGAACTTAAAGATTGTGTTAAAGATTGTTAATTGATTATTGTTCTATAGAGTGATGGGCTGTCTACATACAGCTGATTGCATAACATTATCATTGTTTCTGGTTCTTATGTTTCTGCATTGTATTTTAAAGCAGTTACTTTTGTTTCATATACAGTATGTTGTTTTGTTGCACATGTGTCATGTATGTCTGTATATTTCTATGATGCAATATTGAAAAGAAATTAGAAAATGCTAGGAATCATAGGTTCAAGAAGATACAAATGTTCAAGTATCGTTAAATGTGTGGGATGAAACGTCCCGAGATCTGTACGTCCTGAAGGTTTTACTTCCAAAGACTAATCATTCTTCCTGACCCCGATAGTACATGGATTTGCAGCTCACAAGAGTAGACGCCCACTCGTGCAGATATGAGAGAATGATGTGTACCCTCAGACTTGTAGGTCAACAAACTGTATCCCATTATAAATGGGTCTATGACGGAGCACTGCGAAACGCTGTCTGAGGTCCCCAACAGCTCCATAAATCGTACCATATGTAGGTCAGGTAGATAATATGTCGTTTATAATATGTCCTACAGTCCTAGAAAACCTTGAGGTCAAAAGTCTCAGTTTTAACGACACTCTACAAAATGCCTACCTCTAACTTACTTCACGATAAAAGCAATATCAGCAAAAGGTTTATTGTTTATTGACTCCTTTAGTTGTTGACAGTTGTCACAGTCTGCAACACCTACTCTTTCAGGAAAGAGATTTCTTCAGGAAAAGGTTGATGGTATTTTAAACATTATGAATTTAGACAAATGTACTTGAAATACAGAAAGCGTAACTAGCTATGTCGGGTACACTGGAAAAGTCATTAGACTACAACCTCTATACGCTAAATGAAACACTAAAACTCATTCTGCATTGAAACAATATCACCAAGACTAATTATTGTATGTCAAAGGCATTACAAAGATAAATGCCATAAAACGTAACACATCTATAAGATCCATGGCAAAAGTGAAGCGTCATTAGATTGAATAAGAACACTGAATTGCAATGTTATAAACTGCGTCTGTGTGCCCGATTATATTCTTGTAATGACCCGTAACCATGCACGTTACATCGTGTCTCATTGGAGACAATAATATGGTGAAACCCAGAAACACTCCCAATACACTCACACGCGCACGCACACACACACTCACTCACACACAAGCACACACACACACACACACACACACACACACACACACACACACACTCACACACACATACACACACACACACAAGCACACACGCACACAAGCGCGCGCGCACACACACACTCACTCACACACACACGTACACACACACGCACGCACGCACACAAGCGCGCGCGCACACACACACACACACACACTCACACACACACACACACACACACACACACACACAAGCACACACAAGCACACGCACACAAGCGCGCGCACACACACACACACACACAAGCGCAACACAAAAACCTGTCTTAAGCGCAACACAAAACCTGTCTTAAAGGATTTAGCTTTGATTGCCCCACAATAAAAACTAATCCCCCAGGGCCCGTCCCGTTCTGTTCTCTCCCCGCGTGTCTGCAGAGATAAATCACCTGTCGTCACGGATCAGACGGCAATCTTTCATCTCCAGACATGATGACGTCATTCTGGCTGATGCTTCATGTTTATGGCTGATAAATATCATATGAATGTCAAGGACTAACGTCTCTAAGTTATGATGTTGGCATACAATATGGATTGCAAAAATAACTCAGCCAATCAAACCCAGACATCACTTTTCAATATTTTTGTTCTTCTGGGAAATTCAAATTTACTGCCGTGGGAGGCAATGTTTATAGAGTGTAAATAGGTAGATACATCAGTAAATACTGACATAGCGTCACATGCTGAAGATGATCTGACATTATTGGAAAAAGACAAAAATAAGTAATGCAGATGCCGTACGCAGATGAAGTCTTTATCTGTTGTTATAGCTTCATACTAAAATCCTTTCAATGCGTTGGGATGCCCAATTTCCTCTTCGATAGCAAATTACTAAGATGATAATTTAGCTGGGACATCTATTGTGATATGCTATGTGCCAATAACAATCAGTCGCTGTAAAATTCAGATTCAGACAGGATATGAATTTGGGGTCAAAACAGCCACTCAAAATATTTTCTGTGAGATTGATGACACTATCACTTCATTCTCTACGTTATCCCCCATTACAGTCACCTTCAACACCTCAGATAAAACGCGAGGCCCTCTCTGTTCTTGAACTATTTTCTCTTCCAATTCTTCCTTATTACCGACATGTGTGTCATGCTGCGCTTGGCAAACAGCACACAACACTATATGAGCAATGGCACGGCAGTGCTGATCAAAAGCGCCGTCTATGCGTTTATTGGGGAAACGCATCTTAAGTCAAGGCTGATCAGACCAGATGAGCAGCTATCGTTGCTCTAATTTAGTGTCTAAGAGAGATAACTAAAGAAAGAATCTAAGTAAGAGGACCATCAAAATGGACCGTTGTCCGATTGGAACTTCTTCAGAAAGAAAGATTAGAAATAGTGGAATCTAGACAATGCCCCGGAATATTTTGGCGACGCCTCATGGGCTATCCTAACAGTATAGTGTACGTCCGATTGGCAAGAATTCACAGAATTCGACAGGAATTCCTCCGCTCGTGCGTAGTTATATCATCCATTTAGAGGGGTGATATATTTACTCGAAAACATGTTGACGGATCGTCATGATTTTTGTTTCTAGATAGCTTTGGAGACGCTTTACATAGTTAAAATACTAATTGCGCCAATTAGGGACTAATTAGTAATTTGCACAACCACGAATTACGAGGACAGTTTCTAAATTCACTGCAATTCATGATAGAATACTGAAACATATGACCTGTGTAAATGCACGCAAATGGTTACCTAATTTGTATAGTTAACCCTCAAATGTTATAATACAATAGTAAATACCATGATAATAAATGATGGGAATGTCATTCTTGCAACATTTCGCAGCTACGTTTAGTTGAACATTATCAGCCTTAAACTACTAGTATGTAAATTACGATGTCATTTACATAAGTCATGAGGAAATGCTATAGCTATTAGTCGTGGAAGCTAATCTGTTGGCAGTAGTCATAGTACAATGTTAAACTTTCTTCCAACACAAAGTTATGCGAGGATTAAATTTTCAACGACCACTGTCGCCTTCGTCAGGATCAACACTCAGTATTGAATTGAATAGCCTTCTTCGCTACGACTTTCATACTTTAAACATATTTTGCTATTAAGGTAGAGAAGACGATCAGGTGATATTATCTATGCCAGTGAAGACCATATTTGTACAATCATTGAGAAACATTTAGAATACGTCAGTCTTCGTTCACAAGAGACCGTTTTTTAAAACCACAATACCCTACAAACATCCATCACGCAAAACAATCTTTATGAATAGAGACAGGTCAAAGGATAGAATGATAGAATACTAAAACACACTACCCCCATCAAACGTACATTGATACATAGAACCATAAAACCGTCGCCATGTCAATGTTTTTTCATTGCCACAATTTTAAACCCTTTGTGTATATTTCAACATTATGATAATACATAAAAGCATGGATATAACACAGATTTACAGTGTATATGACAGAACATCACACCTACCCTTTGTCTCTTCTGCATTTCCTATACCCATCTCTTGGTGTCGCTTCTTACGGATGAGGCCTGAAACACAAACAAACTTGTTTTATGCCCTATTCGCGATCATATAACTATGATAAAAGGCATATTAGCTGTATATATGTACTAAAAAGCTCATCTAACGTCTAATTTTGTCATTGATTCAGTGACTTCGTTGCATTCAGCTTAACCTGCACATATGGTATACTGTTCTGAGTCATCATGAAACTGTTAATCAAAATTAGGAATAACCAAAGGATATGTGGGATTATCCAAGATCAAATGTTTGCTGGCAAATGACGTAGGATGGTTTCCAAACGACATCTATGCAAACAATGACAGCAGGTATAGTTGTACGTGCAGTTAGTACGTGTGACAGGCAGTTCTAACCGGTAACTATGCGGCCCCGGTTGTGGTTATACCCCCCTCACATTAGGCGAAAATCGGTCAGACGACGAGTCAGCGAGCTCTAAATTAGGAGGAGGCATGACCCTGACGGAAAGGGGGGAACTCAGAGTCATGCCTCCTCGTAATTTGGAGCTCGCAGACTCGTCGTCCGATCGATTTTCGCCTAATGTGAGGGGGTATTAGGGTTATTGTTTACAGAATCTAGAAGGTTCTGAGTTCATACCACTAGCATTTCCAGATGCCGTGCCTTTGGGGAAGGCAGAGAAGCGATCAAAAAAGTTGATCAAAGATAGATAGCAGGTAAATCGTGGAATCTAATTCACAGAGATCAATCGCTCACTCTACGGCCAATCACCCGTTGCTTAGGACCCGACAGTACATATCCTCAGACTGTAGATCTTTGAAACAAAAAACAGTGTTAAATAACAAAGTAGTCGGCAGCCTCACTGCATTCACTACATACACGTTCTAAACGGAACCCTGTGTCCCCGGGTGTCTTAGTGAGGGGTGACTGCGCGCTGAGGTTCAAAAGGGTTCGGATAGCTGGAGCATGAATTTAGTTCACTTTATATGATTACTCTTTCAGCGACACATCAAGAAAGAGTACAAAATAGAAAGTCCGATAAAAACGACCAAAAAACGTGAAAGAACAGACGGAGTCTAACCTCTGCTTGGAGAGTAGAGAACTAGCTCGTTTCTACTATATGTGGTTTGGCGAACTAGAAGCTCTCCCTGGCGATATTAACCCGTACTGACATGGCACTTTTGACGACGAAAAAAAGTCGAAGCCCACTTTAAGAACTTTCCTCCATCACTTGACTACGTTTAGGAAAGATAGAATAAATTTTGATACATGCATACCTCTAGTAAACTTGGATCAATGGCTATGATATGGAGAACAATGCAGAACAATGGATGCTCATCTGAAACAGCTCGTTCTCGAGCTCATACCAGGGAATTCATAATTTTTTTTTTCTGCCATAAGGTCCAAACTGTATATTGTTTCATGCTCGTACGTGCACGTCATATAGAGATATATTATTAGTAAAACTTGTAAATCTGGAAACTTATTTTCGCGTTTTTGTAGCGACCGCCCCAGCGAGAATTTGTGACGCCGGGAATGGACGCGCCCAATGCACTTGTGCTGTACTGTAGAATTGTTTCAACAATTTCAAACACTGCGAAACACACCTCATTTTCCTCGTCTCGCGAAATAGACCCACTGCGAAACTACCACAGATTTGGTTCGGGAAAACTGGTCTAATCAATCTAAATTAACTACCAAGCATACATATGATCAAATGGCATTGTGGTTTTTGTTTACCAAGAATCTTAATGTCTTGGGTTCAAATCCCTACATGTCCAGCTGTCGTGTCTATATGGGGAATCCTTAGAAGCGATCAAAGTAGTGGACCGGGCTAGAAAAAAGATGGCTAGCAGGCTTACCATGGAATCTAATTCACAGAAATCAAACGCTCACTTCACAGCCAATCAGATGTTGCTAAGGAACCAACGGTACACATTCTCAGTCTTTGACATATTGTGAAAGAACAAAAGAGTGACTTCCTGGGTCAACAGCTTTGTTGCGTTTATACTAATTTTTTGCTCGGATCGATTACTATAGGTTGATTGCAGCAGTTGAGACCATTGAGAGAGCCACCAAAGAAACTAGGTGGCTTAAACTTACAGCGCTTACTCAATTTCTGTCCCAAGAGCAATCTACCTCTTGAAAATCACGGGCACAACCACGGCAATTCCAGAAGAAAGGTTATCGGACGTTCAACTACAAAAAGCCACTGAAGGCCCCTATTATCGAACTTTAGCTTCGTTTCCCTGACCCCTATCCACCTTTCAAATATCGTCACTCGGATCCATCCAAGTTCTCCAGTTGTTTAGTTCACAGACACACAGCCAGTCATAATGATTCACACCGAAAATATAACCTTCTTGGCGAAGGTAAAAAAAAAAACGTAAACGATAATGAAAATTGCGGATCAGCGCTCCCCACAAATAAACGAAGACACCCTTTGAAGGTCTGCGGTCTGCGTAGGAAGCTAGGAAAATAAAGTTTTGCATTTCTGAAACGACATCACGCCAGTGCTTACGTTAGACATGTTTAGACAGCTGGACTAAAAATGGTCTACCATCTCTTTCAGTGTGACAGATGTGGACACGTCGTCACATATTAATGTTATCTTTTAATCTTCACACCAATGCAGTGTGGTACAATTTGTATAATATTTGTTTAGTTAGTTGGAGTGATTGAATCCTTTGATGTGCAAGGCTGTTACACCATATGAGTAGTTTATTCTACTTGCACTATAAGCAAACAATCATTAATTTAACTTGAAGTAAAACGGCCAAACTGTTACGATACTGTGATTTACGTATAACACTTCACATATTTTTGCTGTGGTTGTGCACCATGGTTTTCATATTTCTTTTAATTTTCAACACAGGGGTACCGAGACACCCATGCTACTCGGGAAGACCATCCACTGCATTCCAATACCAGAGACCATTACATGCTGTTGTTCTACGTCGCAAAAGAGTGGGATTTGGAAAATACAGGATCTTTCGGCATTCGTGCACAACACAAAGCTTGTTATGTACCGTTGATTTGCTTACAACATTTGCACAGATAAAATGGACAAATAAATAGATGAACGGATATATGGTTGGATGGAATGATGGATGGATGAATGTCTAATTTGCCGCATGTACTAAGTGAACGCAGCGATGCAGAAAAGGAACACTTTATGGAGATTATGATGTGTGCGGGGTATTATTTATGGACATTATCATTTACGGTGAAGACTGTTATTTATGGACGACAATTAGTACCAGTGACTTTGAAATTGGAAAATTCAAGGTCGTATTGTCCAAAGACTCGAATTCTACATTGACACTAGCCATAACGTTAAACTATTTCGTGTCATCCAAACGAGGATATACACAATTGATATCACTCAAAATATCTAAAAGTATGCTCAAGGCTCTTAAAAGCAAACCGAATTCAGTAATAATGCTTCATCCAGTGGAAATATATCCATAGATAGCAATTATTTATGTTTCATATCCAACATTTCAGCATTTCTTTCCGCTTCAAATCAACCAGCATTAGTTGTTACATTCCACAAAACAAAGGCACTACCAGAGAATATGTCTCTAATATCGACCGCCAAGGTTTCCGTCCGTCATGCCTCCCCAGCACGCATGCGCGGCATCGGTCTCTATTATTCCTTCACGCGCCAAAAACATCCATCAACATCGGAGCATAAATCTGGGGCGAATCCGGTAATTTCTCTTTTGTTGCTAATAGGAGCAAGTCCCACGCGTGTGCTCTGTCAACGTCCTGGGCTGTTCGGAAACTAGGACAGGCTTTAGCAGATTTTGTCGTCATCTAGTGTATTTTCCGGGACACATGGATTGTTTTATTTTTATTACAACATTTATCAACAAGACATTGCGACTCACGCTCATGCCACCACCAGACAATGCATAAGTAAACACATAAAAACCAAAACAAGCGAAGCAGATTATAAGCAATTATGAACTATACACATGAGTCCAAAAAAAAACTAGTTTTTAAGTATTAGAACTGATAGGTTGATGTTGAGAAATTAATCATTATTAAAGCTTTTCAAAAAGTTTGGTCAAAAAGTTTTGGACATAAAATAAAATTTGAATGTACGTAAATGCAGGTGATAATACTCGATTGGATTGTGATTGAATTGCAAGTAGTGATATCGATACACATATGGTGGAGTTATCCCCACAAGACTTTTCTGTAATCTATGGATCAAAGCAACTGGGGACCTTAGTCATGATCCTGCTCCGCTTGATTATGAAAATCTTCTCCAAAGTGACGCAATATACCGCTACCTACTATCGATTAAGTGAAAACTCAGCCCAAACTAGATCAGCAACGTGACCTGCGTTATATTGTCTGCATACGAAATAAACTTTTCTAATCAGATTGGTTGACTACAAATAGCTATGGGCTTACGTAGATATCGAAGTCGACAGCAATATTTTGTGGTGAGTAGTAATTTGTCTAAATAAAATTAGGGCCAATAAAACTTGTTGACGTCATCCATATGCTAAAAAAACACAGTTAGAATTCTTTCATGCCCATCTATCAATATTCGTTACGAACCCATTCTTTCTAAATCCATTGATGAGAAAACCCTATAGCTAACTGTCTCACTGCGAGTTTGTCTCGTGGTGCCTGTTGGCTAGACGGAAATTTATCGCATCACAGCGCTGAGATTTTCCGTACCGTAAATGGTCGTCGCCCTTTCGAATGGTCATCGCCATGTCGCTGACCTGTCTATATCGTATCCGAGCATTTCATATCTTCTGACAAGAAGCAAAACGCATGTGAAGCAACATTTCAATTACAAATGTATGGTGATGAATGTTTAAAATAATATCTTTAAAAAGATGCAAATACTTCACAACTCGGGTTCGAAACGGAGTCAAACAACCTGAACCCTGACCTTTTAATAACTACTCCAAAAAACATTACGGTATGAAGAAAGCGTACTACAGAAAGACGGAGCGTGTCACTTTAAAAGGCGATGACAGTTTAGGAGACTGAAATTGACCACGGCGCTGTTTGCTCGTCAGAACCAAACCGTGAGAAGACCGTGGCTGCCGGCGCCAGTCTGCAGCGGCCTCAATCTACAGTTTCTGTACTAGTACTAGTGTCCACCCACATCATTTGACGTGAATGCCAGACAATTCCTCCGGACATAAAGGCAATAAATCCGCAAGCAAGTCGAACTCTGGTACCTTCAACCCACACGAGAATGTTGTAACGAAAACAGAAGATGTCTTGATACATAAAGCATGGACATTCATATTATGTATATACTAATCATAATATCATACATATAGGGGCTGTCCGGACAGTTTGACGTACCAGTAAGCAGAATATCATTCTGATAGCGATATAGATGAATTTAGAACAAGATATCGTACCAACAAACTTCATTCCAACAAGGGCCTGGCTACAAATCATGGGCACCTGAATAATCATTAGAAACACTTGCCTGAACATGTGGAACATCCCCCAAAAGATACTTTCATCGTCTATGCAACGGCAGTAAGGCACAAACGCGACCCTGGCTCCAGTGGGGAGCAAGGGTTCAGTGACCTCAGCCATATCACGAAGACACAATCAGCTGTATAACCCGTGTGACATGGCGTTGTCAGGTGTTCTGCCCTACCACGTACGACACCCGGCCTGATTTACATAACTCTCTTATTGATCTCCTTCATTACCGGTAGCATTGGCAGCGGCTAAACAGCATTTGTCAGAGTTAGGGACCATCACTTCAGGGACAAATTGCTTTTCCCGATGATCGGTGGCGCTCGCTTTAATTGTTCTTCCTTCCCCCCGTTATTGCTTACTCTTGTCAATTTCTTCCCCATTCCGTTTCCTTAAAAAAAAGCAGTGGCCATAAAACCGTCGTAAAATCTTAAATCGAATTATCCCTGGTGGTCATATAACAGTATTTGCGTGTATAAAAGAAAGGAAATTCAAATTGATTATGTTGAAAGGTACATATAGCTTCGCAGTACACGTTGACGGTATGCAAAATTCGTCGCAGAAGTATTGTACGATCTTATTTTTACGGTGTGCTTAAAAGAGCACTGCATTAATGCAGCATTCATAACGAGATCGTAATCATCACAGAATACAAGCTATAAGTACTACTGCAACACCCTATAGGCACCTAATATGAAAGGATCTCTTCTGGGGCTCACATGGTATTTTCTGATCAAGCAAACTTGAACGTCTCATGACGCCAGGCGGACAGCGAATTAGAAACTGCGTCATTTGCATTGTGAAGCCTCTGATTTTGCATGACGGTGACGCACAGGACAGAAATCCTCGCTTTCCAAAAAAGGTAAATCTTCTCCATCAAAGGGTTCAGTACAATAGAAGCGGTATCGTTAATCGATCAGCGGCAACCCAAAGCTGGTGTGAAAATATGAACCACGTAATTACAGTGCCACTATCCCTTAGGAGACGGTATTGGACTGATTTGTCTGCTCACAAGTCGTTACATTCGTTTGTTCGTTCCTTCAGACTCACGTCCTGCCTGATAGCACACCAAATGTCCGTACTGTTTCAGTAGCAGGGTTTCTGCAGAAAGGGGTTGCTAGGTCTTCTCCCTTTAACCTACTAGAAACACATCTTAGAACACAGGAGTCCTCTCACACCCCTTCCGAAATTAAAGACGCTGCAGCTTCAACTGAGATGTCCTTTCCGTGTTGTCCAAGTAAGCAACTATTTGGAACCAGGATCTCTAAAACTGCTACCAATTGCATCGATATCCCACAAGCCCTTCCAGCCAGGGTTATTGTTTTTCAGGACAATAATGTACAGACACCAGGCACTGATGCACGAGGGTAACCAGGGAAAAGACGAATGTAACAGGAGTTAAGGACATTACTGAATCCAGGTTCCCACACGTTAGCATCAAATCAAACTACGCTCTCTGAGGAGATCATGCACCTATTTGGACTAAACTCATTACGTGCAAGAATTATTCACGCTGCTTAGGTCTCTCAGCTACGTGTTCTAATTAATAACAATAAGTGTAGCGTTCGACAATAATCGTTTTAAACCAACGTTTGTCATTAAAATATTGAAGACTTTCATTGCTTTATTCGGGTGATCAAGAAGCTAGATTTCAAGACCATAACGTCACTTAAACGTCTCACTACAGTAACGTAAATTGGGTGTAAAAACAGCATACCCTTACATAACAAGGACGATTAATTACTTTTTATTTACTTAATAATGAGGATGTGGGTTAGTCTACATCTTTGCCTCACATATCATAAGATCATTTCACTTCAGAGATTCATCAATCGAGCAAGGAACAAATGGATTATCAATAAAAGTTGTGCTTGTGTGTGCCAGAGAACTGCTTGATACAAGGTCAGTGTTCTTTCTATAACTTGCCATTATATTCCCCACCACATACACAGCACATCATGATGATAAATAAGCAATAATTTCAGAACTACAGTCGTATAGATACAACAGATACTACATAAAAAGGAGACTCAGTATTTTTACTAATTCATTGCCTCATAGTCGAGTCATACATTCCTTCCGAGGGCCACCAGAATTCGTAACTTTAATTGGTCGCCTGTTGTGTGCGTATGTAGCATTCAGTACGTGATAATAACCCCTAGGATGACAAAATGGCAGAAGTAATAAGATTCATAACTAAAACAAATAGCTGAACGGTGCATCTGAGATATATGTGTTAGAAACCCGCTAAACCGCCTCATGGCGTATCACACCAGGTTTGTTATGAGGATCGATTACAAGATGCACATCCGGACAGATTTGATTGATCCACTCACACCGGGAAGGACCCCTACTATTTTCGACAAGTGTGTTGAGTTTTTTCGCTTGTTCGAGGCGTGGCTGTCCTCAAACAAGGGACCTTCGTTTTAATGTCCTATCGGAAGAACGTCCCTAACCGATCGCGAAGCTAGGAGCTCATTTTAACCTGAGTGAAGTGGGAAGATTCAGGTGCCAAGATGAGTGCATGTCTTTGGTTGGGGAGGGAAAATGAGATATGGAAGGAGAGCGATGGGGTCCATTTTCCCACACCTTGCCCTAGACACAGGATAGGATAACTAACCACTGCCCATGCAGCTTCTAAAAGACGATAGGGCCACCGCCTTTGAGGTTTTTCAGGTTCCACCTAAATCTAAATTTGTATTGCAAGACATTTACAAGATTGATTTTTTCTAGTCTCCAATAGAATTACATGTTGCCTACAAACTCAAAGTTTTATTATAGAAAATGTTGCCAACAAAAGTTTAGCAAAAGTCACTAAGTTCGGGAGTCCTAGTACACGTCGTTAGGCAGTTATACGACGTCAAAGTTGGCACAGGCACTTTTAGCCCCCCCCCCCCCCAAATAGGGTTAACTCTGTATTGTAAGACATTTGTAAGATTGAACTTTCAGTCCGCAATAAAATCACATGTTTCCTACAATCATCATCTTTGGTACTGCTTAGCCCGCAGAAAAAGCGGATTATTAGCAGTATGTCTGGATGTACAATGTATGGATTTATGTCAACCAACGAATACCATCAAATTTTATTTCACATAGCTAAATACCATCGGTGATGGCGTATGGGAAAGGCAGTAAACTTTGATAGACTTGTTTTATCTCTGCAGCATTAGCCAAATGATGCGTTCACTTTGTCATGGTCGCAACTCTGATTAGATCTCATTTGCATACATCAAGCTAAGAATCGATCTGCGTTTAACGTGACGTTTTGGCAGACACAGAACAGATGGCTGATAATCTGGAGACACCGTGCCGCATTGCTGTCTCATCTAGGTTTTTTTTTCACATAAGGCCACATTGATTTGATTATGTGGATGACACCCGCGCAGGCATAAATTTTCGGCCGCTTCCAAAGAAAAAAGGGGTTTGATCCATATAGTATGTCGTACAAAGCAGCTGCAAAATGAGCAAATATATGCCGTAGATTGCACAAATATATCCGGAAAAGTATACTGATATCATAAAATGCCAGTGCCAATTCCAAGATCAAGGAATAAGACGTGAAAGCACTAAAATGAAGAATCTATTGTTTGATATACCACATTCCTTGCATTCGGTCATTTTTTAACCTTCCACTTAGGTTTCATAATGAAGGCAACTCTCATTTTTGGGCAAACGTTTTTTATTCGCATGCTCGTATCAGTTTTGGAGTTTCAATAGGATGTCGTCCATATAATCCAATCAACGTGGCCTACCTGTAAACCGCATTTTTACCGCACAAACACATCAGCTTTGCATACATTGTACGTACAAGCTTCGTAAGGCCAGATCGTTAGTCTTGATCCACTCATACTGGGATGGACCCATTCTCTTTTCGATACGTTTGGGATTATCTTTAACGTGATCGAAGTGTATATATCTCCTCAAGTTAGTTGGGGATGCACGCGTCTCGCGGAGGCGCATCGAGCACGTTAAAGGGGAAGGGCTAGCAACCTCCTCCATGTAAAAACATCTCATCTTGCCACTAGTGAAGTGAAGTGAAGTGCATAAACATGCCCTGCTACAGAGACAGCAAGGACACCTGCTGTCCTATGTGGCTACAAGGCACTGCACGGCCTGGGGCCTCATTTCCACTAGACGGCGATTGCCCTGCGCTCTCACTGCGACCTGAATAGGATATGCATATCTTTCGCTTTCACACTGGGTGTATCTAACAAAATGTAAAAGTGTGACCGAGGCGACAACAAAACACACAAGGTGTGAAAAGATTAGTCTCTTTTCTATACAATTCGTTGAGCGATATGTCAAATTTTAGGTCGCAGATAGAGCGCGGCGAGAGCGCTGTCCTAGTGGAAAGGGGGTATTACGAACGTGACGACAAAAACTACCTTAATGCAAAGTGACGATGACTAATGAAAAAAGTGGCGGCTACAACTGCAGCACAATAACTGATCCGTCAACAGACCCTAATGTTATACCGTCTGCCTCATTACATCGATAAACATTCGTCTGCTTTGTCGATATGAGTTTCTCAGTAATACAAACATGCAAATAAGTATGGTCAATAACGTCTACTGCCGTTATCTAACTATAACGTTAAATACTAAACAAATTTGCATATCAGTTACCTCCGTTTAAAACGCTGCAACATAAGCTCACCATTTGTATACATAAGCCTACTTGTACCAACTCCTTCAGGGAATTATCAACATCAACTTGTTTTTGTCCCTCTATCTGATCTAATGTCAGGCTAGATAACAACCTTCGAACATACAACAAACAATATCCTTGTTGATTACAGCATTTGACTAAATTAGGGCACATCATGTACACTGCAACTGCAATTGAATAGCTTCCTGTTATTGCCTGTTTCCAAACTAGGTCACTCGAAATGCACATAATGGCATTACACTCAGCAGAATGACGCTAGTTGGTTCCCTCGTAGCTATTTCCGTGTGCGCTGCCTGCCGTCTTGCAGGGTGCAGTAAGACAGCTACTATTTAGGGTAAGGCTAAGGGTAAGGGTTAGGGTTAGGGTTAGGATAGGGTTAGGGTTAGGGTTGGGGTTGGACTAAATCATCAGCATCATACACTACCCTATCTACATCATCTACCCGTCTTTTACCTTGCAACTTATTTCAATACTGATGAATTGCTATGAATTAATGCATCATGTTATCTGTCAATCGAAACAGAAGCAATAACAACCGTAGTGGGAGTTAAATGGCTCTAGGATATACACTTGCTGAGCCACTTAATGTATTTGCTGGATTAGAGCCAGTTTATTACACAGCCAGAAAACGATCCGCATGGTTCATCCATGATTTATATCCTTAAGAATGTGCTGTGTCTCCGCGCACTTACCAGTGGACATGTATGACTGCACACGGCAGGGACTGTGTCCACACGACTGGCCTGTTGTTGCAACATGTGGAAATCAGCCTGATGCACACCTTATGATTTTAGACTGAGTTTGAACACTGTGCCCTTCACCACTGTATTAAGATACTTTCAGTAGATATTGATTGCTGAGCTTTATGATTATATGTTTGTACTGCAAGAGGTCAAAGTATAATTCAAAAGACAGCAAAAAACACAGGACGTAAATGAATTCTTAAATGAATTCTTTTTATCTAAGGGATTCATTGAGCGATTTGTAACCTATGTGGTCCAACATCCGGTCCACTGATTTTTTTCAGGCCCGGTTTTTCAGGATCGGTCCAACAAAAAAAAGGTTTTGTAGCCCCAGTGGTGTAACTTACTGTTTGCAATCCTCCGCACGGAGTTTTTGTAATGAGAAACTTGTCCTCTAATTGATTTATAACCTTGTTACAGGAGACATCGCCCTGCTGACTGGGCTGGTATCGGCACATTTGTGGGTAGACGACCGGTCGATCTATCGGAGACGCCTCCG
Source organism: Branchiostoma floridae (assembly GCF_000003815.2). NCBI lineage: Eukaryota > Metazoa > Chordata > Leptocardii > Amphioxiformes > Branchiostomatidae > Branchiostoma > Branchiostoma floridae. Next base: position 28,741,205 of record NC_049980.1, on the reverse strand, counting down.
GCCTTTTAAGACATTAGCAGTCCGTTCTGTGTGATTAGATTATGTCTCTGTTAATACGTGTAGGGTAGAGGCGCTCTGCTTGATTGATATCTTATCACGTGTGCATCTACAGGATACTGTCTTACATTTATCTCAAGACGCAAGGACAAGGGAGCCTTTAGTCATTTTGAGTGGGACTTAGGCCCTCTTTCCACTAGAGGGCGATCGCGATGCGCTCTCACTGCGACCTAAATAGGATATGTGGAACCTTTAATTTCATACTGGGTATATCATACAGCATGTAAAAGTGTGACTGAGGGAACAACAAAACGCATTAAGTGTAAACAAATTCGTTTCTTTTCTATACATTCAATTAGTTGAGCGATCTGTAAAATATTAGGTCACAGAGCGAGCGCGGCGAGAGCGCCGTCCTAGTGGAAAGGGGGTATAAAGACATGCACTTTTTTGTCGGCAAAGATTCTCTTGCGGAAAAGACACTCCAAACTAGTCGTGAAATCAAGAATATTGCAATACACGTCCGTGACAAAACAGTATACCTATCAGTAGAAGTGAATGAGATGCTCCTGTTGTTAAGATAAACAGACTCGTGATGTTGATACTGTAGACTGCAATGTAACAATGGTGTCTAACGCTGTCACGGAATACACCAGAACGGTATCTGCTGAGTTGTAGGTTAATTGGTCCCCCGGCGACTGTTTATGACTGTTGTGATCTATGTAAGCTTGGCAACCAATAATCAACTTTGTGTAGCCAACATCAACTTATCAAGTAAGTACATTTATGGATGTTGCCCCGTAACGATGCACCATATAATAGCAGTAGTAACATTCTAAGGCAAAATAGGTTAAAATTTATATTTACATTTTATTTACCTTATGAGTTTTAGAAACAAAGAAACTCTCTATATCTAGATACATCAATGAGGTTTTTTAACCTCCTTGGATACATAAATAGATATATATCATACTTGTATATACCCTTATATATACGAGACTTGATTTAAATGGTCAATCAACTCACACCACCCTAACTCTTTCTATAAGTGTGGAGGGTTCTTAATCAAGCTCAAAATGCAGCTCGACATTCATTGTATTTGATACTAATATACCACATCTACAATATCAGTGACCTCTTGGACATGAAAGCAAATCGTCAAATAATGCCAGTGAATATTTCTTAAGATAAAATCAATGAGTCAACGTTACCTTAGCTCACGATTTCTGTCGATCAAACGCTGCAATTTCGGTATGAATCTTACTCGTTATGAGCGGCGAAAGAGAGTTCTGACATGGTACGTCCAGGGAAGCGCTGTCTGTTTACTCAACTCTTTCGACACCACCCTCGAGATTTCACCCAGAAGAAATGAATCATCCAAGCTGAAGTTACTGCAGTGATATTGGATTTCAAGGACCCATAGTTCATAACACATCTCTTTTGTTCATCGGGTTGCGCAACGACATGTGCGCCTCAACGTGCCAAACCGAGTCTTCCGTTGATGTACTGGAAAATTGATAGCACACGCGTCGATCGATTCTTCCGACCACCAACATCTGATGACCTTAAGTACTTTGAAGAACTGTCAAGCAATCGACGACTATCAGCTATCGTATGCGGCTCCGATTTCAGATTTACGCAGGTTTCACACGAGAAATTGCAGACAAGTACCAACCTCTTCTGGTCATGTTTACCATCAAGATCTATATGGAAACAAAGTCACGGTGACAGGAAGATAATGTATTCGATAGCTGACCTTCTAAATGAAACAAAAGCCTGATCGATAATTCAAGCTTTGAACATTTTAGGATACGGGCCATGTGCCAAACTGACCTTTATTTGATTTCAATACCATGATTAGTGACTTCGTCTTTCATGATTTTGTTTTCTACATTAGATTTTCACTGTAGATCACTGTAGATTCTGTTCATCCACATTTTCAGGAATGGACACATTAAGGTGGTATCTCATTTCACTTGGGGCACCGGTGCGGTACTGCGGGGCTCGAAAGATTACTCAACGAATTTCAGAGATATAGAGAATTTTCTTACGTTTTGTGTAATTTGTTGTCTTCTATTATAAGTCATACTTTTACGTATTGCGCAATATCTAGATTATGAAAAATTGACGAAAATAACAACAGTGCCGCAGTAAACGAACCCCGCAGTGCCGCACCGGTGCCCCAAGTACAGTGGGATACCACCTTTACCCACTCTCTGGTGATTCTCGTGCAACTTCCCCACATTTATGATAGGTTACCGATATCGAGGGGGATAACAATGAATGAAAAGTTCATTGCAAATACATGCTAATTATAAGTATAAGCAACACATGGACATGTCATAATTAAAACATATCAGGGACAGCATGTAATGTTATTCTAAACGTTCTATAATATATATGGTGTCACTTTTGTTGGGTTTGACTTTGCAGTTGAAGACAAAGCCACTTTTATTTGATTTGTGGGTTGTTTGATTTTAATAGTGACATAGTTTTTTCAGGAATAGTAACAATGTGGGTATTTTGGACGCGCTGGTGAATAACGTAACACCAGCGTAGTTCTTCTAATCTAGAAGTAAGTACACCTCACTTCTCTACTGATTCTTGTATGTTTGGTTAATCTTCCTCACCACAGAAATGTTTTGCTCCGTACCAATTTTTTGCAAAGCCTTGCTAAACTTCATCTGGGCATGTAGAGATGGCAGGTGAAGACAGCGACGTGTTTATATTTCTTTGTTTACTCGGATAATTAGGGATGACTGTATGCGATGGCGATGCGACAAGAACTCCGAATGGATAGAAGGAAAACAGATGTTACTGCTTTGTCGACATGATGTGTAAAACACATGACATGACGTCTTGTTATAGCTATAAATGCAGACTCGTGAAAGTAATTGTTTTATCTTGAAGAGTGAGCGTCTCATTTGCTTTGAGCTTAAAACGCTTTTCCCGCAAGCCAAATGTTTGGTTTTGACAGAGCTATTCTAAGGTATAAAATTAATCTTTCGGGATAAAAAGCAACACTGATATATCATGCTACTTTATCCTATTATCATATTTCAACAGTTTAATGCATTGGCTCCGTACGTTACCGTGTACAAATCCATGAAGTCCTGAACTATCGTAGAGTGGAATTTGTCATCACCAAGAACAGTAGGGGCGTCTTCTCTGGGTAGTTTTAAAGAACGCTTGCAGATAGATGTGCAAAAGTTAGGTGTGACGGGTCGATCGGTGTAATATAACCAGCTGTTGCCGCGCCGCGTGCCTGCGAAGCTGGTGTGTTACGCCGAACGGCGGTTATACCGGCTACAGAGATACAGATACAGATACAGAAGTCTCATTACTACAACATCAATACATCGTCATAAAATGTTGGATCAAGTTATAACTAACATGCGAAGACTAACCGATTGCGCTTAACTGATTTAAGGTGAGAAACGCTGGGTCGGTTAGGGGTGTACATTGACTACCAGTATAATCAGTAATGTCTTGTTTGTAGTTTAAGTCAAAGTAAATAGTATGGGTCGTTATAACCCCCTGCGGTATTGTTTTGGAGTAGAACATATGGGCGCTATTCAACGGAGACACGCAGCAAGCTGTCTATCGAACGACTATGAGAAAAATCAAAAGTACACTCTAATGAGCCGTTTCGTAGGTACACTTCGGACCGAATTGGATCGAAACTGCTACTTTGTGATGGGCGCAATGTAGGCTGCGACTGAAACTAACTTCACATCTCTCTCTCCTTCTCTGTCTGACTCTCTCTCTCTCTCTCTCTCTCTGTGCACACACACACACACGCACGCACGGACGCACACACACACACGCACGGACGCGCGCACACACACGCACACACACATTTACACACACAGTTGAATATGTAAATATTGCCCTAGTAATTGTTTTTTCTACGTAAACATTATTACGGTACATGGCTGAAACAACGACTCTTGGTGATACCCACCAAGACAAGGCTGGGAGATATGCCCAAGTATAGGATGCGGTTACAGTGCACGAACAGCATCGTTTTAGCAACAAAAAAAACAGCGAAATGAGTGTTCAAGTGTTTTGTCCCCACAGATGATGTTATTTTATTGTTTAAGACACAAAATTCGTCCGAGTGATAACATCATTATTCCGGTCCACTGGATGGCAAACCCTTCACACAATTGGTATAAGACGAATAAAAACCTAGGTACATACCGCTACTTGTGGAGGTCTTCTAAGGTGTCGTAGATACGTCAACTGTGACGT
>NC_049980.1:28678861-28736857 GCF_000003815.2 Branchiostoma floridae | reverse complement strand
CATAAGAAATAATAGGACGCGAACCCATTACACAGACATATCCCCCAAAGAATAAACACCCATTTAAGAAGACTATCAAATACCTTTCAGGAAGAGCACAAACAAGACGATACCTCTCGGACGTGTGAAGAAATTGGATGAAGAGCGGCACACATGTATCTGGCGCGTGCTGGCGATACCCTACCTTAATAGTAGTTCTACAAAAGCCCCGGCTTAGCAAATATTTTGTCTATTAGACAAACCTGTCAATGGAAGCCATTGCAACAGCTTGCTACAGACTAACATCATCAGATATTGCTGACGTCATAACGTCAGATCTATTTTGACAAGACACACTTCAGCCCTTGTTTGAGGCGCGGGGTACTTGGAGCCATGGTTACCATCATAATGGTTGGATGTGCCTCACCAGCAAAGTTGTGATTTTACGGTCCTTGACTACATTACCCACCGAAGTTCATTGTTATACTAAGTATACATTTTTGTAATAGGAATGACCAATTTAAGTAACACTTCACATACAAGATTGCGTAACACGAAAGCTAGCAGGTACATTCACTGCACAACAAGATCTGTTACCCGGGAAGAAGTTACCGACGAGGTAAACTGCACAAAAGGTAGATAGGATAGATCAATGCGGACACTGGACTAGCAGCACTAGCAAGGGAATGTTATTTAGAAAGGTTTGTGTATCATTCAAGTCATAGTTGAATTTGCAAGTCATGATGTATGGGAAGCAAGTGGCCAGTACGTGGCCTGATATACGATGTATAGAACAATGGGTTGACCATTGATTAGGTTTGGAAAGAATTATTTTTTCAAATCAAATCAAACTTGATTCAATCAACTTGGCAGTCTTCTAGAAATGGACTGAATTGTGAACAACATTCTGACAATTAAAAATACTACATTGTATAGCAGTTAGAATCGAGAATACAGTGAAAATACATCGATGAGCTAGAACCACTTCGTATGTTAAATAGTTAAATAAAGTTAGATAGTTAAATAGTTAAAACCTCTTCCATCGACGGACATGATAACATGACAATAACAACAATTTTAGTTGTCGTTTTTTTACCAAAAACAAAAACAAATAACAACTCAATTCTAGCGTTATCTCGCTAAGCAATGTAAGTGCGTCAGGACACATTATCAACGGCAGTGACGCTCCCCCGAGTATTCTAGATGCTCCGTGTTTATCATGTGCACTCTATGATTATTAATTACCAGAAGGTTCTGAACTACGTGTATATAATTACCGTGTTGATTTGAACAGTCACATTTTAACGCTGTGGTATCAAATAGCAAAAGGCTGTCATGTGTGTAAGCTTCTATTCTGCAATGGGGTGTAGAGAACAACATCAATTCAATTCGATTCCTATGGAGAATCAACTAGCAATGTACAATGTTTAGAGCATGTTCACAGAATTGTGTTGATTTTAACACAAACTACATCAGTGCATACTAAAAATAAACTACGTTTAAAGGTATATATTTATGCGAGCAGACTCGGAATAAATATGATATTAGGATCATATACATATGCTGGTACCATTAAGGCACAAGAACGTCACAAAAATAATACTGATATGTCTTTATCCATATTTGCACTAATTGTACAGCTGTATAGCTTGACGGAGAAATAAATTTTGAGTCCTTTATTGTGGGAAGTTGGTATTGTGAGTTCGGAGTTGTTTCTAAGGTTCTTTAACGCAACCTTAAATACCCACAAGCAACCCTCATCATACTTAATAATTCACAACCAAAACGTTGACGTCTGTAAAACATCTGAGCCGCCGGCACGCCGTGAATTGTTCCTTCCCTGACAGACATGTACATAGCCGTCGGCAAAGGGATCAGTAAATTCCCTTATTTGATGGCATTAAGTATTCTCACAAAGGTCTGGACAGATCTATAAGGCTTTTATCAGTTAGTCCATAATGGAAGCACAAGAGGGATTAATTTTATAATACGCCACGACATGTGCATATATTTAGCACGGCATAAGTCCACAGAAAAGGCGACGTTCCTTTTGTGAAATATGCCTTGATTTCAAATCATAATGCACACATTGCGTCATGTTGTTTGTAATATCACACTGAACAAAATTCGAAATGTTCTAAACCATTAGATTTATCTTTTTTGTAGATTGCACATATGTATTTGTCTTTTAATCCACTATTTAATTATTGAAGATATGTATCAATTAATCCGTTCATTCTGTTTCATCCGTTTATCCATATGATATGCATATTACTGACAGACATTAGATGCATATTCCTGCTGGCCCTGACTGTATTTCAGTTGGAAAAAGATGTATCATAATATCAATATCATATGCATACAAACATATTACATAACGAAGGGGAGTCATCTGCACAAAAGGAGATTGTCAGTATTACTTATAATTAGAGGACAGCAGAGCATCTGAAATATGCCAACATATAGATATGCATAACGATTGCAGATACCTACCAATTCCTCTTCCAGAAAACTAACTTTCTTAGCAACGAATTCAGACCAACAGTGACCTTTCTTGCCAACCTCAAACCAGTGTCTGACCTCCAAAAGTTAGCCAAATTGGTGTGGTCACGTCAGTGTCTGTTGAACAACAGCGGTAGAAATATCATTTAAATATTGATATAATCGTTGACACCTCAGCTCCATTATGTCATAACAATCTGGCTAAAGCTGCTTCCTGGTCTGAAAGTAGTCAAGATTTCCGCCAGTAGAAGACACAGCGGGCTTGTTATCGTTCAAAATATGAAATCCTTTAATCCTTAGGCCAAGGACTTTCCTCCCGCTTGTATGGAAACTATCCGCTAATATGTCGCACAATATTGATTCATTGTCTGCTATCACCAGTCTGCAAACCGGCTATCCCAGTGGGAGTTTGACCTAGATACTGCAGTGCATACTGCGTCTGCAGTCCGCTGTGACCGTTAGACATATTGCACGCTCAAAGTTGCCACTACCCATCCATGTATCATGCGTTTTATTTACATTACCGGCCCATTGATCCTGATATAGTCAGCCCCTGTCGAAAGGGTTACGCAGTATAATACCTTTGGTATGATAAGGCGATATTGATTCCCAGCCGGGGTCGCTTGACGGTTCATGGCTACATTGTGCGAAACCATGATTGTGCATATGGTCCTATTAGGGAACCCATGTCTCGCAGTTGTGGTAAACTCTCTTGACTGTGAAATCCAACCATATGTCAATGTAGAAACCGCAATCTGGCGGACTGGCTGATTCTATCGGTAGATTCATGTACTGCATGAATCGGAGTCTCTGTCGGCTCATACATCGCGATCAGGATGTCTTCCAGTACAAACGGGGACTCTACTGGTAGAGATACCGATCAGAGTCTGTAAAAGTTTCTGTGCATGTAGACGTTCACTTAAAACACAGTCAGATCTTTTAATCTTCGATTCATGTTACTTTTGATCAAGGGATTGACTTGAAATTCAGGGTGTATGAATGGAAGGCCACCCTAACACACGCCTGGCATTCTGATCGACAGAGACCCGAATACCAATACCTATAATCTCTACCCTGACACAGATAGTGAAAATAGTACATAGGCTATACTTCCACATCAAAGTGATAACTGTGATGCATTTTTCTTTCCATCAAATATTCAGATACAACTATATTTTTTCAACTGTCCATCTCCTATGCCTCAAATCCGTCGAGTTTCATATTCTTCGGGATAAACTGTGATAAATTGACATATTATAGGTAGCTAGCGATCCTTAGAGGCCCAAACTTTTAAATTAGACCATTGGATTCCTTGTTTGTCTAGCTTGACACTGATATTCCAGTTTTTCTATCTGAGCCAGTATATTCAGCAATGTGAGACTGACTGGTCTCAACAAGTATGTCAGTAGATTCTATGGCATTAGCTAGACCCTTTGATTCATGACTTGGTGTTTAGAGTCCACGTTTTAGTTATACCTTCAGATTTTGTGCTTTTAGCTAGACCCTCAGACTCTATGATTTTAGATTCTATGATTTTAGATAGACCTTAAGCTTCCATACATTTAGCTAGAACTTTAGATTCCATTATTTTAGCTGAACCGCTAGATTCAATGATTTAGAGCTAGACATGTAGAGACCATAGGTTTAGCTAGACCCTTAGATTGGAAGTGTTTTATAAGTAAGCCAATATATTCCATGATATAATGCAAGACTTTTAGATTCCGCACTTCTTAATTCGACCCTTAGATTTGGTGTTTTTTTAAAAGGTAGACCCTTAGAATATGGCTTTTGAATTAAACCCTCAGGTCGCGTGCTCTTTCGCTGGACCTTTAACGTCCACGGTAATGGTCAGCGCTCAGTCAATATGCTCCTGGATGAACAACTCCTATTTTACAACATAAACCTAATGAGGCCATAGACCACCCGACTGCTGTATTGCTGACTTGGGCGCTATTTTAGGGTTTAATGACTATCTCAATGTTTATTGATGTGGAATTACTTGACCCTAATGCTTGACCTCCCCAGTTAATCTTAATTTGGTCATCCCAATTACGTTACATGAAAAAGATAAGTTGTTTAAGCTACTTACATCCCCGCTGGGATTTTCTGTTGTATGAAACAGGGAGGATTTTATGGCTCTGCAAATTGTATCCAGTTGTGTTACGACTTTTTGGAATAGCAATCTATGAGTCATTGCTATGCGGGCGTAACGGATACTTACCGGGATCACAGCAATAGTTTTTCAGTATCACCTTCAATGTCAATGCTTCTTTTCTTTATTGTAACAAAAGAAAAAGGGATACATATAATATGCAGAAGTGTAGAACTCAAAGTATTGCGTTTATCTCACCGGCAGCACAGGTAATGGTAGGTTAAAGGAAAAGGTGGCTCCACAGTCTTTTTAAGGTCGTAGGGCAGTGGATTGTTCGCCAGGGCATGGCAAGGTACTGGGGTGCGGGGCCCAACCCTCACCTCCCACCCTTTTTTCACCTCCTCAACGAAAGTTTAATGTGAAAACTCATGTTGACACATGTTCAGTTATATCAACAGAGGTACCTACAATGGACATGTGAGAGTGACAATATTAGAAGCACTTCACTTACATTACAATGGCAATTTGATCATGAAAACGTTTAGTTTCTAAAAACTTTTAGTCTTGAATGCTGCTCATGGGAGTTGCTACATGGAGTTCCGTGCAATAGGTTGGGGGAAGACATATAACTGCTTTCAGATGTAATGGATATGGTTGGTGCGTATCTATGGCACTTGTAAATTGATATTACAGAGGCAATGTTAACTCAGCCTATCTCTCACACGAAACCTACCTACAGCACGACAAAGGATAGGCACCCTATTTTTGACTAGGTAGATGCCCAGATTCAGTTCCAGCCATATATCTCAATACGTGTAACATAGGGGCTACTTCGTCATATCAGATACTACCAGCCATATTACTGGCTTCACCATCAATAAAGGCACACTCTGGTACATTGCCGGGGGGGGGGGGTGTTAAAGTGTCCGCGCCAACTTGCACTAATCTCCAAGCAGATCCTACGGTAGCATAAGATAGTATCAAAAGCTGACAGAGGAGTGGAGATTACACTTTAACGTCGTATAATTGTCGAACGACGTGTGCTAGGACTACCAAACTTGGTGACTTTCCAAAGAATAGCTAAAATACATATAATGTCATATACTACCGCCGATGCGATTGCTACTGGCTACAGAACTCTTTGTAGCTTTTTGATTAATACCTTTAGAGATCATTGGACTTCCTTATTCAACCAATTTAAGCAATACAAATCATACTAACTACGTCATCATTACCTCATAAGACGCCATAGCAACACCAAAATTACTGGGTTGATTAAGGTGTAGAATGAAAATATCTTACACCAAGTCGTTTGGGAATAATGAAGGGGGAGGCTAGGGCCGAATAAGACCCCCCCCCCCCCCCATTACCAAAAAGCCCGGTCTAGATAGTGTTAAAAATCATCCTTCCCATGCCTACTTGCCTATCGGTATATATAAAGGTGCGGTGCCCATCTCTGTATTTCGAGCTCTTGGGCCATACCGACTACCACAGTTGGTAACTGGTATGCTGGTAGTAGAATACAGTGTTGAACTCCCATATATCCTTTCTCATGAATGCTGAGTGCTACACAGAGAAAGCAGCATGTATCATTATCAAAATCGTTTGTATGATCCGGCAGAGGTTTGAAGCGCAAACAAGGCCAACACTTTACTTCATAAGTCATTGCACTGGCATCAGCATCCTTCTAATATGTGCAACGTTGTCATGTAATACAATCGTTATCTTACCATTCATTTTCCTTGTCATATATGCAGATAAATATGTTTTGTATGATGTATCTTCACTCACTCACTTACCTTTGCCAGAAAGCAGTTACTCAAGCAACTGGGTATAATTTTGGAAACGGTCAGCCATTTCAGATAGCATCTACTATCTTTGGCCAGTGACATGATAGACGAAAGATAGTGGTTGCTATCTGAAACGTCTGGCCGTTTCCAAAATCCTTATCATATCCAGTTGCTTGAGTAACTGCGTTTTGGTGTATCTTATTACTGAATGTCTAACCTTTATTGACATATCTTACCTTTGTACTGAACAAAATTTACTGAGCTATAATGTAACGAAATGGGCAATGTTGCCATCTACACACAATGCCCATGCGACGGGCAAAACAGAAGTCTTATACAAAACTTCTGCTTGTCTAAGAATGAGACTACTGTTTTGCTGACCCTGGGAAAGTGATTGTAGTTATACACCTTTGTATCTGTTGTATATCTTAGAAACAAGGAGAGACGGCTCTCACACCAACTCTGACCTTGAGTACCCCCATACCAAGGTGCCCTCTAAGATGCTATAAAGTCCTCTGTAACTTATTTCTATTATACCTTTACATTCCACGGGGATTCCAAACTTGTCTTAAATTTGCGAAAGCTCAGTATGGTTTCCACGTAGCCATTGGGACGAAAGCATGCATTCTAAATCCAACAATGTCCAACCAATCCAACGCTAGCACCTTCCAATCAGACTTCCTTGATTCCGAATTCCCCAAGCATCTTTGCTTCATCCCCGCTAAATGGAATTTTCCATTGGTTGCGTTTCTAGCAAGGAAGCGTCAAAGCGGACATTAGCATTGATACAGCTAATATTATACTGGAAGCTGTCTGACTGACCGGTTCTGTTCTAGCACTAATGCGGGAAAATTAAGGCCATTCCGAGACAACATTATAAGGTCATTGACCGCTGAACGCAATCAATATCGCCCTACAGGTTTTTATGACGCTAATGCATTTACAAAACAACGGCTCAGGAACACCGCAGGCTCGGTAAAGCGACCATACACTTCTGCTGTGTGCGGAATCAATATCACAATATGGAACATGCAAAGGCGCCGGCTTGATGTCGTTAATCATTGTCTGCTTGCATCATTGAAAACCATAAGAGGTGCTGTGAGGTTGGCCTATTTACGGAAGGATCTCACCCATGTTCCGACTTTGATAGAGTAACGCCCTGCCACGGCAAGAGGGCACACACATCTTGTCTTTGTCGATGAGCGCGTTTATGGAGAAAATGCCAGACATCGACCATTCTTTCGATCTGCAGGACAACCTGATCCATGCCTCTCGCTCCTTATCAACATGGCAACACTTGACATATGCATGCAGGTCTCATTCTGAAAAAAAAAGTGCCATGCATATAAGAAAGTAAAACACGTATATGGATCTTATGATTCAAGTAAGTATGGTTGAAATAACATTTGTATGATAATAGTAGTAGATTTCCTAGTCACACTTTCCATACTCCTGCACCTAAGATATTGATAGCTTCCCTGCAACGAGACTATGCCTTGTTAACAATTAAACACTGCCAATTCTGTCCATAGTAGAAGAGGTAAACTTGGTCTCTGACACTGTACCATTCTATCAATCCATTCCTCCCATCTCTCCGTCTGCGCAAGTGTTGCGGTAATCCTGGACAGCAGAATTCCCTGCCTATGGGCAAATCCAGCTTTGCACAAACTCTGTGTGCCGGTGATACGGCATACGGCAAAATTCTATAGAAGTACTAATCACATTGCCTTCTTACACCACCTTTCCACAAGACAGCCACCGTTGAAGCCACCAAAGATGTCACAGATCTCTCAATGAATTTCATAAGGACCCTTTTTCGCGTTTTATGTGTCACGTTGTCTGATCTTCTTAAATCAAGGAGGTTGAACCTTTTTCAACGTCCTCCTTGTTTTAAGTGATACCGTAGCATCGCGCAACATACTAGTATTCAAATGAGATCGCTTTCGAGTGGAAATGAGAGCCTTACGCGATGGCAGATCCGTATCATTCGGCTCCCCTCTGCAACCACCAACCCCATAAACTCCTAAACTCTACATGGTAAGACCTTCTATAAAACATCTATATTCGCTTTCAAACGAATCGTACACAACCTTCTCATCCTTCAATACAAGACATGGTCCAGCCTTTTAGTACATGTAGATCAGAACCCCAGTTATCCGTCCCTATCCTCCCAGCCCTCAGCCAAACACCGGTATCCCTACCTTTAGGCTGGCCCCAACACCGCACATCGCTCCAGCACCATCTGAACACACGAGCCTCACAAAGCTTAGCCTTCCTTTAAAGACACGGTTACATCTGAGGATACCTAATCACCTACCCTTTACAAGCGTACATACAACATGCATGCATGTAGGCCTCATGTTTACTTCATAGTGATACATCCCATCATTGTCGCTCACATGTTTCATAGCCCTGAGATATACATATATATGCTTTTACGCCAGTATTTGAAACCGCGCTTTCAGTTTAAGGCAGTCGCGGCTTTAAGATTCCTGCGGTTTAGCAGTTATTCCTAGCACACACTTGTTCTTAGATCCCGTATTTTCGTCGCCGTAAGCTCATAACGTCAAGATGCCAGCAGGTGAAGCCAACGTGTGTGAAATACCAGTCTAGAGGGCAGTTTGACACACAAAGATTCAACCTTTATAACCAACTGCAGATTTGAAATTCTAGGAATTATTATTAGAGAAGGACATGATTCATCAACTTTTGTTGGCTGTTGCATCATTTGACTCCTAGCCTTATTCATTAAGAACTAGACAATATCCAATTTATTTATCTAACATTTATTACAGAAGGACCTGATTCATGAACATGTGTTGCACCATTTGACTCCTGGCCTGATTCATTACGTACAAGACAATATCCAACTCAGAAGCCACCTCTTTTAAAACTACCAATACATCAGGGGAGAAATACACAACTAGATGTAAAACATGTAGATATCCACGTGATTGAATAATGGTTTAGAGTTTAAATATGCCACATGTCCCATTGTCTTCAGTCATTCAATGTGTTATTGATATAATTTTTCTTGCAATTAGCCTTCGAGCAATGATTAAGCAAAAAAAAAACGAAATATAAGATTCTTGTCTCACCCTCTATCTGGAACCAAACTCTTCCTCGCCATGAAATCCGCGTCCTTGTCATAAACGGGTGCCGACAGAAATGACAGGATTGGTTAACTCCTAACACGTTATTTCCCCAGGCAAGAGTTCTGGTTTTAAAGTCAGTAATAGCTGATGCTTATCCCACGTAGTTCATTAAACGGACATAAAGACCGAGTGTGCATAATGAGGGGGCCATAACTACGCCGGGCGGGAGACAATTGAAGCTCTAACCGCCTTCATTACCCAGTATCGGGAGTACTGGAGGGGAGGGGAGATTGGCATCAAACGACGGAAATATGCACCTAGGACGACGCTTAGCACTGATTATTGGAAAAGTGGGCGCCAAATATTATTCATTACTTTAAGGTATTAAAGGCCCTGAACTATGAAATTGTTCTGTAATTCTTTTATAAGCCACTTAGATGGAATATATACTTTCTCGTGGGTTTCATTGCAAGCAGTAACTACCACCTTCTGTGCTTCAAAGAGTAAGTAACCACTCTTGAACAAGTCACATTCGTGTTAGGGACGGTCGTGCGATCTCAAACTGAGGACATTCTTGAGGAAGTCGTGAACATGTCGTGTAGACTTCATCTGCCTTCTAAGGAAATGGTTGTCTTAGATCCCAGCTTGTCACAGCCTGCTTGAAAATTCCACGGAACCAAAATCGCACGACGGTTTACGACGATTGTGACCGCACCGTAACAAAGTATAACCACCTGAATGATATAATCATTCATCACAATTTTGGTCCAACTATTTTATGTAACAAAACAACCCAGTCTCTAGTCACAAATCTACTATTATAATAATAGAACCCATACGTTTTTTAAATTCATATATCAATTTCAAAATTCTCCCTCACTCCCAAATCAAATCTTCATTTTTCTGGTGATAGAAAGCAGTAAGCCACTTACCGCTAGCTCTATCCTCACTCTATACAGCTAGTCACCGGAGTCAGATCCTCCGCGTGCTCCATGTACAGTTCGCTGAATTAGCTCATCATCATCGGAATCACGCCTCCAAAGATTCCAAACGGAGAACTCCACACAGCCAAAGGGAATACAAGGCACAAAACCATGTCAGAGTTCCCGTTATGGATCAAATTTCACCCTCTGGTGACGACGGGTATTAAGCTATATTCGCCAAGAAAAATCTTTATTCCTTAAGTGCTGCTCCGGCCTCCTTATACATCTTGACTGCAATCCGAGTAGTTTAAGGCGGACGGGGAGGTCGTTAGCGAATGGCAGGCCGTGTAAGACGACAACTCACGGGAGACAGGTACTGTCTTGTGTACATCTTTGCTCCATTGTCAGCCGGGAACGGGAAAATCGATAAGCAGCTCCTGTTACTGCTAATCTTTGATGGTACAGACGGCAACATTTAGCAACACGGGCAATAACAGGGCAAACGGTATCCTCTATCTCTGCACTCATGGATAGATTACAAATGACCCAATATTCATAAGAATGGAAACATTTACAAATAGCATGTTTCTTAACAATGTACGGTACATTTGTCTATGGCAAGAACCGGGTTATTACTAATCGCTGATGGTACGATGGCAATATCTATCAACACAGGCACCATCGGGACAATACGTTATATGTAACAGTTAGATGCACTCACGAGAGCTTTAACATTCATTTACAAGAATGTTAAAGTATACATACAAAAAGCTCATTTCTTAACACACTCGTTCTCATTGAAATGTCGAAAATGGCATTTTTTTGGTCGAAAAATAAATCCGCTTTATTTTAAGTAAAAACTACCTGGTTGTGTAGGAAAAATTCCTCTTTTAACCATAGGCAAAAAATGGCAACTTATTATTTACGGTCCCATTGGTAATACATTACAGGGCAGGTAACAAACGTTACCGGTAACGTTTGTTACAACAGTAGACTTTACCCTGTTTTCTTCTAAAGGACTTACCTTATTGACTACATCATTTAGGTATAAGTGGATGTCCCAAGGGGCATTTGAAAAGTGGGCAGCTTTTTTACACCAGGTCAAATAGAAAGCTTAGACAGCATCAAACAATGGTAACGTTTGTTACAGACGTTTCTGTACAACATTTTGTTAAGCAAGGTGGGATACAAATAACAGTCAACAACCCTTTTTTGTTTCTTTAGGAAGTCGGAAAAACTGTACAGCGTCACAAAAACGGTCATTTCTAGTCTTATACGTGGATAATAAAACCGTGGCAACCATCGTACTAGTGGTGGTAACGTTTGTTACAGAATCTGGCGACAGGCATAAACCACCTCACACAGCCTCCAAGATCAGTGATAGTAGCGATCTGACGTGATCGGACAGAGGGCCTGGGTAGCTGGTTTCACCTACCGAACTATTATTCTGGGAACTGAATTGTTACATTTTTGGCTACTATTTGAAATCTTCGTTTCTTCTCAGGCGACAGCCATTTTTAGGGGTTGAAATCCCACCGGAGGCTGTAATAACCTTCTAAGCCATCAACCAATACGAATGTTGTTGTGCATCGTTTGTAAAACATTACAGGGGTTGTGGAAAAATGAAGGAACCAGTGATGTTGTCTATAATTTGCTCCATATCAAGGCGTAAAGTCAGGCGACAGCATTTCGACATTTAAATGAGAACGAGCCAACAATGCTTAAACGTTTATCTATGATAAGCTCCTATATAATTGATGCTACCAACGGCTACTCTCCAAGCAGAGGTAAGGCTCCGGATGTTTTTTAACGTTTTTATCGGGCTCTATTTCGCACCATTGTTTTATGTCTCGAGGCCAACTGTATCCAAAAACTCAATGTGCCGGGTTCATTACTCTATCATTACATGTCAAACTTCTTTCCGTAAGAGGCAAAGAAAAGCCCCATGGTGATCTAAACATAGCCCTAATTAAATCTGCCTATTGTAATCTAATCATCTCAGCAACCCATGGCGTTACCTGATTAATAATATGGGCGTGATTACGTCAAATCACGGTAGGGTCTGTTCCCTAGCAACACCGGGTTCATGTAGAGCAGTCACTACATTAACTCTATGTGCTTTTTACCTTGAGAAATAGTGCTGTTGTTTTTGTCTGTTTCTGGTGTGTATGTGTTTGTGTTTGTATGTCTATTTACATGTGTTTCCAGATATTTGTGTAAAGCGAAACTTACGATTCTCTGGATGAATTGAATTGATATTTGGTATGTGGGAAGGTCTAATCTTACATTATGCTCGATTTTGGGCCCCTGGCGGGTATAGTAGCCGAAGTTCCCTTTTTTGTACCTTTTGTCCTTGACACGCTATAGTTTTGATTTTTTTTTATTGTGGTAGATGGCTTTCGATGTCAGAAAAAAAATGGTATAGGTTTCATAGGGAGCTCATTTTTTTCCAGTCTTAGCTGAGATTTTTATTTACATCATGACCACTAGAGCAATCTCCATTTATCTTTAGTGAAATGTCACTTCAACCATAGGTACAGAAGGTATGAAGGCTGTTTTTGTTCCTTTTCATTTTGTTACTACATGTAACCATTAAGAAGCTGTTGCATATAGGCATATGGTCTTAATGAAAATGACAATGACAGTGATCTTTACTTAATAGAATGGCAGGTAAAGCAGTGAAGAAACAATTAACAAAACGCCCCCGCAGTTCTAAACAATCCAATTACTCCTCCTAGAGTTATCGTCTTGACACACATACACACACACTCGAACGCATCTGGTGAAAACACAACATCCTTTTTCAATTAAAAAAAGACGAATCCCAGTGCTTTATTCAAGTCCCCACGCGTGGAAAGCGAAAAGAAATTGCTACCTTTCTGCTCGAAGCGTCAGCTGTACAGTAAATGGTACAATGCAGCAGATTTCAGTTTCTTGGCAGCAGCATCGAAGTACTCGGTAACTATCAAATCCTCGTATAGTGATGTCTGGAAATGGTCTTGCAACTCTATTGTAAATGTCAAAGGGAGGCCGGCCGCGCAGTAAGATTTATCAACTGGCGTTATGAAATGCAATCTGCAGGCAACTCTATCGTGACAAATTAAGACGGACTGATGGCTATTTTTAGTCCCGCAAGAGGCCATAAGACATTCCCATCATGTGCCATTGGTGCGTGTTTATCCCGAGGGAGATCCAGGCGATTGCTGGCCCTCTTTTCTAACAACTTTGTTATTGAAGCTGTTGCTAATGCGTGGCTGGAAGACGTCGTAAATGACCACCAGGAGACAAGCTGCATTAACCCTGCACAAGGACGGCTTCAAAATACAGGAAATATCACAAGAGGCTTGGATCTCAGACTATAAGCCTTCTGTTGAAACCTAACCGCCTTAGACTTTTGATATGTTGAAGTTTCCGATGCATATCGATACATTTACTTGCTTACATAATTTGGATGTTTCTGCTGTTAGTTAATTTTGTTTGCTTATGTACGTATGTATAACTTAACTAGAAAGGCCGACATTTGCTTAAGAGCAAATACAGCATATTTCAGCCATACCCCTTCCCACGCAACATTGGACTGTTCCAAATCACCCCTGCGCAAAAATGGAACATCCTCTTAACAGTACATTATCCCCCAAAGTGGACTGGTATTGTGAATTGATTCCAGGTAAAGACAGAGCTTGCTTCTATTTTTCAGAAAATGACAATAATCACACCTTCCATTCAGAAAATTTTCATCATGACTGAAAATTGTTGAATGACATCATGTAATGTCATTAACAATTTTCGATAACTAGGTGTAAGTTTAAAAAAGTATAAGCTCCTTGTGATGTTGGTACATTTATTATTGCAGTGAACTTTTTTTATTCAAGTAGGGAATACGATTTAATAATTATCAAGCAGGTGCAGGTACTGTAGGAGCGTTTGTTTTCTTCAAGCTGGAAAACTGTTAAACTGTTTTACTTTGTATGCAATCAGCCATTGAGCCTATTCTTATTTTAGTTTAACAACTCAGTCCTGCCAGACCCGGAAGATACGATTGAACCTTGTTCGAGGATTTCTTTCGTCTGTCTGGTCAGTCTGTTCATACCCTGGCGCTGAGAGTGTTTTATTGGGCTGAAACTCTGGCAGTTTAAAGTTACTTACAATTTAAATTTTCAAAGTTTATGTCAAACAACAACAGCACTAGGAACACATACATTTGCTCTGGAGAAAATACAGCAGTTTTCGCAAGTTCCAGTCCAGTGATAGAAATGTGGCCACTATAGACAGGTGGTCACTATAGAGAAAAATGCTGATCTATTGACTAGGAGCCATACGTTACACATGATTTCAGTACACTGATCATTAATCATATAAACATTGCACAGGTAAGCCAATTGTTTAGATGTACAATTAAGTTCAAATAATTCTGAAGAGAAATATTGATGAGAAAATAATCATTCTCGCCACTGTCTAACTTATAATTACGTATCAAAACTAAACGCAGATTTTCTAACTAACGCACCTTTCGCCGACTTCATCAAAGGACCGCCGGCTATCAATCAAACACGGCTGTTGATTAGACTTAGAGTTTCAAACAATCATGTGCTGTGTGCCAGTTGACAGCGAACTTCATGCTACGTGATGTTTTACATTGCTTGGACCTTCTTTCCTACAGCGGTGCTTCTACAAAATATTTAGACTGGAATACTGAGTCCCACATGTTTTATAGAATAGAATTTGACGCAGAACAGCGTTTTTTGCTGGGTATTTTTCTTGAAACATGTCCGTGGGAATATCAGCGAGGCGGCGACGTAGGTATATCAGACCGTCAACAAAAGTCGCACGGCGCAGCGAAGATACTAGCGCTATAAATAATCGCTTCAACTAAGGATGGCAACCCGTACAATATTTTTGTATACTGTTGAGCTAAGTAAAGTTTGTTGTTTATGAGGTTTTAGTTGTCTTTGAAGCTTTGACCCGAAATATTTTAAAGTCAAACTGCTGAAGAGAAGTAAGTGACTGCTACGATTATCGTAGATATGGCCCTAAAAAAACTGATAAAAGAAGCCTTCTCAATAGTCTAAAATGCAAGAGCTTCCGGGGGGGGGGGCTTCGCCCACCTGGGTCCCCCCCACAGTGGCCCTGCCCCTGGACCCCGCCAGGGACATTCGGCGGCCCCCGGACCCCTGTCCGACGCTTTGAAAAAATCCTGGCGAGAAGTCTGTACGGCCTGAGTCTTCAAGTTAACGTATTGTGTGGTCCCGCTTATGAATATTAATTAGCCTTCGCTTTCCTCTTCGCTGATTGGCTGAACCATTAATTGAATTAACTCTTCCTGCCGGCTAGACGCAGGTGCAGATGTCGGCTCTGTGGGGTGAACGTCCGAAAGGTCATGGCATGGAGAACGAAAGAAAACCAATTTGCCCTAAAAAAAGTGCTGTAATTAAGCCTTTTACAGTACTTTATGCCAAAAATTTTACTTGGATCATTTTACCAACTATCTTATGCCTATCTATACCAAATGTTACTCATATCAGGGTACAGGGGTGCAAAATATACCGTTATAAGACCGTCAACAACAGTCGCACGGAGCTAACAGCGCAGCGAAAATACCATCGCTAGCGTTTCAACTTCGGATAACAAGTTATAAGTACTGTTGAACTCAGTAACGTTAAAGTTTGTTTTTAGTTGCCTTTGACGGTTTGACCTGAAATAGTGTTACGCTAAACTCCTGAAGAGAAGTTAAGTGACTGCTGCGATTATCATAGATATGCCCCTAAGAACTGATACAATATAAAGCCTTCTGAATAGTCTAAAATGCGAGAGCCTTTGGCGAGCTTCGCTCCCCCTGGCGGGAACACTGCTATATACGGGATCATGAGGCCCCGCTTATGAATATTAATTAGCCTTTTGGCCTCCTCTTCGCTGATTGGCTAGGTCTTTGATTCAATTAACTCTCCGGCTGACGCGCACATGTGTGGCTCTGTGCGGGGTCACGGAAGGTCACGTCAGGAGGCCAAAAGAAAACAAATTTCCCCTCAGAAAAGTGCCAAAATTAATCATTTTAAAGTTGTTTATGTCAAAAATTTGACTTGAATCTTGTTACCAAGTATCTAATGCCTATCTATACCAAATTTCAGCTCATTCGATTGCAATACCAAGGTACAGGAGCCAAAAGTGTCCTTTTTTGGTCAAAAATTGGTCAAAAAATCGCAAAAATAAGCATTTTGTTGTACTGTACACCAAAAGTGTTATTGAATTTATATGGGGGCATTATCAAGGCACATCTCTGTCAAATTTCAGCTCATTTGGTTGTAATACCAGGGTACAGGGGCCAAAAGTGTCCTTTTTTGGTCAAAAATTGGTCAAAAAATCGCAAAAATAAGCATTTTGTTGTACTGTACACCAAAAGTGTTATCGAATTTATATGGGAGCATTATCAAGGCACATCTCTGTCAAATTTCAGCTCATTTGGTTGTAATACCAGGGTACAGGGGCCAAAAGTGTCCTTTTTTGGTCAAAAATTGGTCAAAAAATCGCAAAAATAAGCATTTTGTTGTACTGTACAACAAAAGTGTTATCGAATTTATATGGGAGCATTATCAAGGCACATCTCTGTCAAATTTCAGCTCATTTGGTTGTAATACCAGGGTACAGGGGCCAAAATATACAGTTTTGGTCTAAAATTGACCAAAAAATCTCAATAAAATCATTTTAGAGGCAGATATGAAAAAACTGAGAAAAAAGCATCAAGGTATTAGCCCATTCTACCCCTGTGCCAAATTTCAGGTCATTCGGTCCAGGAACGGCGGAGATGAATCACTTTGAAGATTTGACAGGAGAAAGAAAGAAAGAAAGAAAGAAAGAAACATTACGAATACAATATATTTCACCATACTATGTATGGCTGAAATATAACTACAACGCTTGCATTCTTGTTTTTGATTACATAGATTCTAAGACTCTTGATTGTTTCCATGTGTGTAAACCTCCGCTGTATCGAGACGCTTATCTTTTCACTCGTTTCTTTTCTTACTTAAATTATATCTTATATACAACATGCAGAACGCTAGTAACAGTAAGTCGTCGACAGGAATGAAGTCATGTAATCATTATGTACTAGTTATTGGTGCTATTTTGCTATTTGTCAGCTTTCTTTCGACATTTATTTCTCGACTTGGTGGCTGTTTGTAATTACTTTGATTGGTCTGACTGTCCTGCCCGCGATGCTGTTAGATTGCTGTGGCCGATCTCCAAGCAACAACACAGGAACATATGATTGAGTATACTAGTTGTTGGTACATGTTTTATTTGCTATTTGTCAGTTTTCTATCGACATCTATTTCTCGGCTGGCTATCTACTTTGATCTGACTGTTTTGCCACAAAGATGTGCCGCGATGCTGTTAGATTGCTGGGTTCATCTCAAAGCAGCAACACAGCTACGTATGATGGAGTGTCCCACTGGAAGTAATTATTTTTCTGTAAATGCCTTTTAACAGTTCACAGAATGCATGCATATGGTAGATCTATGTTACAAAGTCAGTCTCTGTTGCACTGCTGCACAGAAGTAGGGAAATTGCAACGACTTATCATCATTCGCGAACACATTTCACTCCACGATGGTGACAAACCACTTGTTTGGAGAAACAAATCATGGAACGCTCACTCACAGTATATTAAAAATACACGATACAAAAACAGTTTATATACAGTAGAAACTTAAGTGGCATCAGCCGGGGGTTTTGTAGATAAGATTGATGTAGTGTGTCTAGAATATGCTGTTGATGGAGGCGTCTGAATGGAATATTAAAGCAGGAGATAATGTTGTTTTCAGATGTGGCGATGCGTTGTACAAATGCATGCGTTAGCATATGATCCAGTGCCGTTCATTTAGAAAATAGTTGAATTTTTCCACTCCATGTTCTTAGTGACAGGATACATTTTTTTTGAACTTATAGTCGAAGACATTATGCGTCAAGCTCCGTCTCTTAAGGACTCAGCCATGTCAGTTTGACTGATTATAATCATCCTGATCCTAACACTTACCGAACGACTGGCTTAGATAGTGGCTTACCCTTCTTATATACCGTGCATTGAAATCCCAACACAACTAATTACGTGAAGAGTTATGTACTTTTCAAGGCGGCGCCGAATCTGTCTGGCGTACGTGTGTAATTGTCAGCTTTCTACAACGAACATTTGACATTATTACGAAGGTGAAGTCATTTTCAAAATTGAATTTTTTTTTCTGTTGATGCACATGAAATTAACTTACCACAGTGAATCATGAAAAAGAATCTGCCTATTGTCAGAGCTGTCGTCTCGTTTGCCAAGAATATGATTTACTTGTTTAAAACGACGGACAAGGACACACGGTAATACCAACACACAGGAGACCAGTACTGGTAAATCAAGTGGTCGCTCCAAGCAATTTACAAAGACGATGGCAGTTGATGTATAGCGTACGTCTATTTCGTGTTCCTTGTAGGATAGTATAAGATCCCTTGACATTACCGTGTTTTGTTTCTTTAATTCGCAATCATATTTATCATTGATTTTTGATTAGTGTAGTAACCAACTATTTATGAGTGTATCCAAAATACACGCTTACTCTCCAACTGCCAATGACAATGAGAAAGTAATCCCATTACTAAAATCAAAGAACCCACATATTGTAGAAGAAGTGGGTAAATTTGTCTTCCACTGCCAAACAAGACGAAGTCAAACCCAATAAAACTAGCATCATGTACACTTAAGTAGCACAACATAGTCATAGAATGTAGTTCTTAGCACAATTGTACTTTTCTTTATTATACGTGTTGTTTGTACTTGCAATTAGCCATCGGTGAACTTGCAATAAACATATCATCATTTTTGCCCGTTAGACCTAGGGCCTGAAGATTGTGCGGCTAACTGTACAGGCTGCAGATAACCACCGATACTACCTAGTGTGACCCGGCAATCACGTGCCTTCTTGAGATCTCCAAAGTTGTCCGACCACTACCAAGGACGGAAACTGTCGGGTTGAGGCCAGAAGGTTGTAAAAATGGCAGCTCGCTCCAGACACTTGCGACAGTCGTATTGAGGTCACCTGAGTGGCCCGCTTCAGACCCTTAATGATTTAGCCCCGCCCATTGTAGGCTCCTCGCAATTCAGCACCTGGCTG
Organism: Branchiostoma floridae; assembly: GCF_000003815.2. Classification (NCBI taxonomy): domain Eukaryota; kingdom Metazoa; phylum Chordata; class Leptocardii; order Amphioxiformes; family Branchiostomatidae; genus Branchiostoma; species Branchiostoma floridae. The sequence continues at coordinate 28,717,324 of NC_049980.1, read as the reverse complement.
CAAAGAGTGAGTAGTCGGCCCACCCAATAACAATTACAACTCTTGTGAGTGCGGTCTGCTATGGCCCATGCTGACAACCCCTCCCTGACTCAATTTCAGCGCGTTATCAACCCCGTAGCCGTGCATTTGACCGTGGCATCTCTAGCGATGCGACATTTCGCCCAAAAACGATTGCGTCATAGCTTACTGACTGTCAGAAGTCACCGCTGTACCAATACATCTTGGCCACCTACCGTTACCCCCACTGTCTCGGGACGTGAAATAGACTTCGCGTCTCGCCTAAGGTCTTGGTTGGTGTTGACATGAATATATGCAATCTCATGCAGACAGAAGATGCCACTGAAAGTTAATCGTCTCATCTAACATCATTTGTCATCGTGTCTAATCGATGCATTATATTACGAAAGACCGCATTAACACTACCTGGAAGAAATTTGGGGTCGAATGTCCATGGCAAATGGCTAGGCTGGTGGATAGAGAGATTCCGAGCTCGATTATGGAATCTGGTCCTGGACCTTGTTTATTTATTTATTAATCTAACTTCACAGACTAAAACGAATCGGTTGTGAGCCAGCAACAGAAAGCTGGCTCCTCTACGTGTTCGGCTTCCCCTGAATATACAAAAGATAAAACAATAAAGATAAAGGAAACCTAACACCAAATGTTACTGATAAGTACTAGCTAAATTAAAAAAGGAGACAAGCTATAGGACAAGAATGATGAGGCATTACAATTAATAATGATTAAGATAAGCGCTAAAACAACTGGCAAGAAATGAAGTGTGTACATGTAGACAGTGTGCACTGCGCATGCGTTCCCAGAAATTAGTACCTGACTTTGGTTGGTCTAGTGAATAACAGCCCACTGCTGGCCCTACTACTTCAAGAAGGTTATTGGACTACATATATTGATACAACATGTATTCTTCTGGTTGTAGATAGACATCAAACAGATTAATCAAATCCTTTCCAATGATGCATGCAATTCTTTGTCTGGACTTTTCAAATCGATATAAAGAGTCAAATTAGCAGACTTTATTATCTGACAGTAAACAGTTTCCACTGATGGCAGCTTCGGCACTATTGGACACCCGCAGCATTATTGTACGCCTTCAAATTGCTTCATATTTCATGTAATGATCAAAGTCATCTGCTACAGACGCCCCCGGCACCGAAATTGAAATCATTGCAAATCATAACGACCCTGACTGTCACCCATCTCTGGAGAAATCCCCAAACCGCGACACAGTCGATAAAGTTTGTATCTGAAAGAAGGTGCAGAGTTGTCCCGGACAGAGAAGGTATGGGAGTCATTTATGGAGCTGATAACGCTGAGCTGGAATCAGCAGTGTGCTGGGGGGGAGAGAAGGGAAGGATCCCGGAGGATCGACCGGGCGGGAATATCTCCTGATATATGGCCAGTTTGGTAGATAACGTGAGGCGCCAATATCTGCAGGGATGCGATCTTTAAACTATCGGGCATGCACGTGACGGTTTTGTGAAATCATGTCCTGTTGCCGCTCTTTCAACCTCCAGCAATGTACCCATGAGTTGAAATATTGGCCCCAATCCTACTTTTCTAACACCCCTTTTCTTTGGAGGCTGCGACCTTAGAGAGATAGCTGAGAGACCGACCACAAATTTGACAAATTGCTCAAAGAAGATCGAAGACAAAGAAATATTATACTATATTTTTGTCTGTTTGGTTGTCATTCTTTTGCATCTTGCAGCACATTCCAACTATGAAGACAAAGATCACCAAAGTCCAATTCTGGTCACTGTACGTACGGTCGCTCAGCGCTCGCCGCCTTGTGGAAAGGATTCCCGATCATGTAACGATAGATTGCTCACCAACTTTTTCTGGTGTAGCCTTTTTTTCTGAACTTGAGATAACTTGATTCCGTGGAATGTACAGTAGATATCTGTATCGTCTGCCTCTCATCATCACTAACCGAGTTCGATTTCCAAAGAGGGGAGAAAAAAATCGTTTTATTTGATCTCTTCAAATCTCGCACGCGCCGCGGTTTAACCTCAACACACACAAAAGACCTTAACCTCAAAGGACGTGCCTTCTATCTGATGCACAGCTCTACCGTTCACGTAAGCTACTGTGATTACAACCGCCAGATAAGTCACACAAACTTAGATGAATACTGTTGGATTTGCTCATAGGAAGTCGTGCAATGCAATGTCATTTCATGATAATGATAAATGGCTCAATCAACTTCGTCACAAAACAATTGCAGGGATTTGATAGTACCAGCAATATTCTCTATCATGGAAAAAGACACATTCGTATGGTGATGAGAAATAACGGTACGTTATGGGCTACTCACACGATGTGAAAAGCGGGAATTATCCATGGGAAATAGGGGACCGGGGGCCATTGGGGGAGTTCAGGGTCTTTAAGCTATTGGGTTGAAAAAGCTTGAATGTTATCTTACCCTAACCACTTTCTCTCTCCAAACATCCGCACCCCCCCATACCCCCCCCCCCCCCCCACACACACACACCCACGTCGATTGTGAAATCATCTGAAACTTCACCGTTTCAGGATTATATTATATAATTGTTCATCAACAAGATAAAGTAGTTTTGATCAGTAACTGACAAGATATTATACAAACATGTCAATATCTTCTTGCTGATTTGTTTCAATTCAAAACATAACTGTATTGCAGCCAACAAGATTTACACATAGCTACCGTACTGTAAAAATACAGTACAATAAACATACGGAGAAGACACGAACAAATACATCTACTCTAAAGTCAACAATATCAAAAATACATTAAATACGTCTTGCTATTGTCTACTAAATTGACAGAGCCTTCTCCTAATAACATTAGATACGTGTCACTGCCAATACTAAGGTTGGTACTGACATGACGTGATCGCAGCCAAAAATACACACTTGAGATGTTGCATGCTTCACCTGTTGCCGTATAAAGACCTATAGAGAGTTCTAAAAGAGTTCTATGTTGCACGAGAATATTTGACGACGAAACAGAAAAACTCAGTATCATCAGGTCAGTAGAGTGTGGAAACAAAGAAGGAAAGTGATATCGATCCCGTTAAAGCTAACCTTCCAATGGTCCTGACAGAGAAGACAGATGCTATGTAGAGTACTTACAGCTTCATTGTACCGGAGGAATTCCCTTAGCTCTTTTCGACAAGGACAATCAACAGGCAAAAGAAAGAACGCTTTTTAGAAATAAAGCCTGCTTGAAAGAAGGCCCAAAATGAGACAAATACCGTGTTTCATATGTTTTGCATTGGAAGCAGAATTTGTTACGGGTCTAGAAAATAAAGTTAGTCCGTCATTTAATGGCAGCATTAATCGGCAAGACCTGGAACTCGTCTGCACACATTAAGATAAAACAAACTGATATTTTTGTAACACCCAAAACAGGCCCCGACCTAAAGTACCTATCGACCCAATGGTACACTAAATCAGACAATGGTGAAATCCCGGTTTCATCGATTTCTGGGGCGGTGTGCCTCTTTTGTCACCATTACAATTAGCGAAGCAAACAAAAGAATCATTGTTTCGATCCCTCGACACCCTTACGTGTAGCATGATGGATAGAAACCTGTAGGTAGTATTACTCCGGTAAGACCTCTTTGTTTGCTGTTGCGATAGGCGCCATCACAAGTTCACAGGACTTAATGTTATATAACGTTATACCACTAGCTCTCTGCAAATAGTCTGAGGAACATTCTGTGCAATGGATCCACCATTGTAAAACGCTGATGGTTTCAAGAGTCAATGTTGAGTTCTTGGGTGATTGTAACAGTCTTCTGTAGAGATCTCACAAAAGCTGACCTTAATTGGAAAGATAATGAAGACCACACAGAAAGATCACTACTGTTATTTTACATTTCAGATTGGGTGATATCTCGAGGAGCAGCTGGGTCTTTTTATTTTTTAGTTTCATGAGCTTACCCATAAGTACGACGCAGTTTTAATGTCAACTTTTATACTCGTTTTGACATTTTGCGCTAATTGAACCTTTTTGATCGCGAACGACATTATCCACATTAAGTCAAGCGATTTAAAGTTTGAACCGACAGCTCGACACTGCACAGACCATACATCTGATGAGGTACCAGCACTACATTAATCACAAATTTCTACATCATTATTTTGACATAAGTTTGTAACTCAATGTGCTTGTGCATTAGGCTTTAAAATGCCAAACTCATTGGCCACACATCGTCGCCCGAAAGCAAACCAAGGACATTCTTAGATAGTCTTGCTTGGGCCGTAAAAAATCAGCTGTCTTCTTTAGAAATAGGCCTGATTAGAGCTTTGTCGGTGGTTGTTTTTGTCACAGCCTACTTGATGAATTCTATCCGATTTCACAATCGTCCGACCACCTTCAACTAGGGGCGGGGGTGAAATCCGGTACAGAAAATTCAGGGCCAGCTTCAGAGAACCAGGTACAGGTCCATACCTGAATCTGGACCTAAGTGTTTATGAAAAATTGTGAATGGTCGATGCTCAAAACAATGGTCCGTTTTTTTTAAAAGGGATCTATCTGTCGGGGTATCCACCACCCACTGACGCTTTCAGATCCTGTCTTCATGTTAAATCTGCGAACTTTACTGTAGAAACTTGGTAGAAACTACTCTAAATCCTACTCTACTTCGCTCTTGTTATTTTCTTGAACCAGTAAGTGCCAAAACGTCTTAACAACTGCCGATATAATCTAGTGAATTTCTACTCGGTCCAAAATCCGGTCCACTGATTTTTTGTTCCGGCACATCTTTCTGTTCCCAGCCCCTACTTACGACGAACCTTACCGGCACGTACCACTGAAAAATGCCCGTGAAGGCGGTGCCTATTCGTCTACCAAGTAATATCTATTAAGCGCAGTCTCTGTGTAAAGTCCGAAACACGTCACCAAGTTCGGTGATGACGTGAACTCAGGCAGGCTCTAAGTAGAATTTGTGGCCGTACATGAATGCTTGATCACCCTTTGAAGAAGTGCGTTGATCACCTCTCACCCATAACATGAAGTTAAAGGCAGGAAATTACGTCACTAGAATAACGTATAATCATCGGGGCGGGCCAATGACGTCTGTCCTTTATGAGGTTTAAATAGAACTGACCCCCCGTACATGCCTAATTCACGTTGAACCGTCTGAAGGGCGCATGGCTGGACACGTGTTATGTCAGGTCATACACAGAACACTGACTATTAGGTATTCAGGTCATACTAGCAGTGGAGAGGTCCCCCGTGTCTACTGTGATACATGACACATGGAAGCTGTTAGCACCACAGACGAACACCACCACCTGCATACAGTGTCAAAGTGTTAATAACGCCAAACGGAGGATTGGGATTCCAAAAGGGTTCCCAGAGTCACCCCTTCGCAAAGCAGACGATCACAGTCATGTGCTCTTAGAGGAGCTGTGCTGAATTAAGGATCTTATTTGTAAGCGTAAAACTTTAGCGTTTGCAATGCTCTAATGTTTTGCTTAACGTTGTCACAAATGTATATCTCTGCGAATTCAATCTTGTGCCCAAGACTGTCCGTTACCTTATTAAGAATCACTTTTAACATCAACAATGCTCTGACTCCTTTCTGTGGATATCAGCACTTATTACCCCACATTTGGTTCAGTATAATATGTACCCTGTTACGATATCTTCTAATTTCTGACACGCCAAGAATCCAGTTTAACTGTTACTATCTAAAAACCACATGTTACTTATGTCAGCAGCTGGTCGCATCGGCCATACTCGCCTTGAAAAAAAAAACCCACACACAATCGCCTGGGAGCTCGAGGGGTCCGCCTATGTAGCAATTACGGCTTATCGGTATCAGATAGGATTTGGCACTATGATGAATTCTCCATATTGGTCGTTGCTGCGCATGCAATAAAGCAGTCTGCATTGAGGGGATTGATGCACAGCTTGACCTTGTCTTTTATGGTCCGTTATGAGCTCACTTGTTATGTGTAAAGTGGTAGGAATGCCGAGGGAACTACACGGTGTCATCTAAGGACACTCGTTCATTCATATTCACATTCACACTTTTGTGGTGCCTATTGGTATATAGAGCAGCAAGTTTCCTTGGTGTTTTAATTGCAGTGTATATTTGTGCAGGAAGGGACTGTCAGCTCTTTCCCTTTAAAATGCTTGGGGAACCTCCTCGATTACAGAACCCCGCATTTTATGTCCCTTCCGAGTGGAGCCCCAACCTAGATGACCTGCCCAGTATAGAGCCGGGGTCTCACACATATTCCTTATTTGAAAGGAGGTCTCACACATACTCCTTATTTGGAAGGAGGTCTCAGACGTACTCCTTATATGGAAGGAGGTCTCACAGATACTTCTTATATGGAAGGAGGTCTCACACATACTCCTTATTTGGAAGGAGGTCTCACACATAATCTTTAAAAGGAAGAAGGTATTACACATACTCCTTATATGGAAGGAGGTCTCAGACATACTCCTTATTTGGAAGAAGGGGCTCAGCTGTGAGGCTGCTTCCACTTGAGCCACAGGGACATCCCTCATCTAAGGACAAGTCAGGACGAATCTTTGAAATGTCCTGCGCGTGCCCTGTGGTAGGAACGGGCAAACTGTGACCGATACAAAGCTCCACAATAGAGCGGATCGAAACGATGTTTCTAGAAAATTGCCTGACGCCAGACATTCTCGGTATGACTGCCGTATCACCAGACATTCTCGGTATGACTGCCGTATCACCAGCCGCTGACGGCCAGGCCACAGCAGTCATAATTTCAGCACCGCGGGCATGACCCGCCCTCTCCTATCAACGACACCACAAATTCCATCACGTTGTCCAGCGGCTATTGACCTCAAAAGCCGTGAAATGCTAATCCTACTTTCTGCGTACGCTATCGCCTTCCAGGAAAAAGTATTCCTGTTTTAGGCTCATGGAAATGGAATGGAATATGCTTAAGAGAAAATGAAAAGTACTCTAGAACGAAGTTCTCTCTAGGATGCAGCTGCGTCAATGCACCAAGAACACTACATGAACTTTCTACCCTGAGCTGTTTTAAGATCGTCTTATACATGCGGTGTTGTATCTGGAAGACGACATCTTCTAACACCAATGTAAGTAGATATTTGATATACATAGATGGATTCAAGTAAGCCAGGTATGAAAATCATCGAGCGAGATACCGATATACTTGAACGAGCAACGGTGCATCCACATTCTTGCAACCAAAGATACACCGTAACTTTATAGCGTAGCAGATATGCCACTAATATAGAAAAACAGGACCAACTGTTTCGATACACTGATCTTCAGAAATAGCATGCGGTTTCCAGGCAACGTAATACTACCTTTCATCAGTCGCTGTGTGAAATCTGGTTAGCCAGCTTACCTTCCGTCCCCACCCGCAGCGGGGCCTCAGACACGTTGTTGTGATTAGCTCAATAGACTTGATTTGCACTGTGGTATACGTACTATAAATAGAATATGGACGTCGAATGATTATGATGACACGCACAGCACAAGGTTCCATTAATCTGAAAGAGATGCTTAAAAGAAAGCAAGATTGCCGTCGTGCTAGTCAGCATTTATCCTACAATGACATTGCGTTCTCACGAAATGGGCCATGCAGAATGGTTCTCTCAGGGACGCTTCCTCTCGTGGTCTTTTCTTCTTATATGTACTGCGATGAATATACGAAACAGTTCCTACATTCAACTATTTGGAGGATTTGCCTTTTTCCCCTTAATCTTGTTTATAATTAGTTTTGCTTTGTTGTTTGGTTAAGTTTTGTTGTTGTTGTGTCTATTTTTCTGCATTGCAGCATTGTCAACTAAGATTGTATTTTATCGGGTTTGGTGGAAAAATATCAGTACATGTACAATATACAGGTAGTGATCTGGTACGTAGTATCTACACAGGTAGTATCTTGTGCATTACACAGGTAGTGATCCTTTCTAGGTAGACAAATAACCCCCAGGTCATTGCCCGGTGTCCCGGACTGTAGAGCCTCGACGCCGGTATTACTCAAGGAACGAGAAACTATCGGAAAATAATTCTTATTTCTTACAGCCCTTATCTTAACTCCGCCTCGCTCCGTCAATGACAATGTTTCACCTTGACATTTTAGACATGGATTTTTTCGCGCCCTTTGAAACTAAAATACCTACTTCTTGTCTACTGTTGAGTAGAGTAATGGTATCGGTTGTTTTTCTCCAAAATCTTGATGACTTCTGGCTCTTTGTTGTAGAAAACTTCAGCCTGCGTCATTGATCTGTCTCCATACCCCCCTCCCTGTTCCAAAGATCTTGATTGTGATATCGGGCATTGAACTTAAGGCTGGACAGAGGCCGGGTCGATATGGCTTCCCTTTGTTGTGTGTGATTGTTTTTGCACATGTGACCGATACCAGCTATCAGCCGTTACCCAACTTTACTTATGTACAACCGTCATCGCTCCCCCACCCCTTCCACTGAAGACTGCCACCACTGAGCGGTCAAAGATGTGTTCGAATAAGCAGATTTGTGTCTGTCTTTTACGTCTTTTTGAATAGTACTTTTGCATCTTGCATAAGATTCCAATCATGAGATCAATGGTCACAGAAATCAGATTTCCATCTCAGTAGGTATATGATTTCTCCGCAACCCTCGTCTGATGGAAAGGAGCCCTTATAAACAGTATAGTCCAGTGGTAGTCTGGTTCTACTGCTATTTCCAAAGACCCGTAGGACTTGGAATAAAAAAATAGACTTTTTTAATGAACATATTGGTACCATAGTGCTACTATCGTTCACCTCTTTGCTACATTTTAAAAATCGATTCTAATTTTATTAGATATATTTGGACTCTACGTATTAGGTGCTGACATAGGTTCAACTTTGTATCGCTTCTTATGAGAGCTGTAGTATGGACATGTGGAGCCTATAAAACATGGTTTATCTAATTCATGGCGAACGTGAATTTATCTGTACCTTCTATATATCGAAAAGTAGGAAACTAATCTTGTACACGTTTGAAGAGGATATTTCTATCATTGTTGCACAACGCGCAGTCAACAATAGATACGTATATGTACCCTTATTTTTCGTTATACAATCCTTGTGTTCAATAGGTTTATGTAGAGCGCGCATCTGTTCAATCTGAAGTGTCATTGACGTAATTGGGACCGACACTTGTGCATGCAACATATCCTGTGAAACATATGCGGCAAATCAACTGCCGGTAGAGATTGACAACGACGGGATGATTTTCTAAAAATATATCTATGCGAAGAAAGCAACATATATAATGCAACATGTATAATTGAATCTGCACACGAGAAAGATGGGATGCAACGGATATGATAATTGTACATGATGTCTTCATTTATTTTGCCAATTGCAACATCTAAAACTTTTCAAGATAAGAGTGAATAAACATCTTTCTTCAGAATCCAGTACCTGTAACCTACAACTACATAAGTGGCTGTTTATGTAGATGAGCCTTGTTTTGAGGTGAACAAGTAAATTAAAAAAACACCTAAAAAACAAACCAAATACCACAAAGATCCATCCATAACTTCTCGAGTTATGCTGTTCACAAACACATAGAAAAACATAACCTTCGAAGGTAATAACCCGGACGTGACTAGTATTCGTAGATGTACTACCACGTCAGTGTTGACGACCAAGATAAAAGGTTCGCCTGACATTCTCCCAACCCAAAGGACGACACGTTCTTCCTTGAAAGAAGTCATAAATGACCCCTGACCTTGTGAAATAGCCCATTCGCGGGAGAGCCCCATCGCTACCTTTGGTGATAGAAGTGCTATCAAGCCAAGGCTCTAAAATTGATATCATTGTGTACAATTTCGAGTACTCTTTCAGTGCGAGGAAGATAACATCTCTTTGAGAGGTCTTCGAGGATATAATTTCGCACAACGACGGCTATAACTTTTGGTGGCAGCAATGGCTGTGTAGAAAGCTAGTATACGTCCTACTGAAGCTAGGAGAGAGCCGGAACCAACTATTGTCAAGGAAAGCGGAAATGTCTGGGTTACAGTGTCATCAGTAGCTACTCAACGGTTAGAAACTAGGCTAAAAACACAGTTTGTCTAAAATTCGCAGCACGTATACGTCCTGTTCTATCTTCAGATAATGAGCAAAAACAGACATATTCTCTATTTCACGTTTTCCATGACCTCATTAAAGTCAATTCAGGATGAACTACTGGCAGTTCCATATCAAAGGAACCTTTCCGTCTGCCCAAACTAACCTGATCAAAGGTGCCTGGATTGGGGTCTCCGGATGTCAGACACGGGAACTGAACGACAATAAATCCCCCTTTCCACTAGACGGCGATCGTGCTGCGATCGTACTGCGACCTGAAGTACATCTATGTGACCCTTGATTTCATATTGGAATATGGTGGAAAATGTATGTATGTCTGAAAAGCAAAACGTATGCCTGAAAACGCAGCAAAACACAAATAGTGCATATTGTTTTATTTACGAAGTTTGTTGAGCGATCTGTCAAATCTAAGCTTAGTGCTGTCGCCACCCCAGTGGATATTAAGCCGGGTTCACACGTGCGTATATATTCAAGTCCGTATGAGGTCCGTATGGAGTCCGCAGGTCGCTGGAAAAAAATAGGAGAAATTTGACAAATATAGACACACAACATACCAGAGGAGTTAGGTGGCTGAGTAGTATGGTTTGAGACCAGTCAATTCAACTAGCATGTTATCTGACCAATTCTATTATTTTTAGCGACCTGTGGAGCCTGGTAAAGGTTAAGACTTCCATACGGACCTCATACGGATTTGAATATGTACGCACGTGTGAACCCACCTTAATTGCTTTGTCAACAGTACACGCTACACGCTGCATCATTCAATGGCAAAGAAAGAGCTTCCGAAAACAGACTCTGGCTTGAAATACGAACATGGCACAGAATATATAATTTGTGAAAACATGACGGTTCTGGTGGTAATTATTGGCTTTCCGTTAAAGAAAACTTCAGCTTGATAATAGGACAAATTCCGAAATTTTGTCTCACCTAGGTCAGTGACTTAATCGGAACAAGGAGGTTTAAAAGAATCCATTTTAACCTCCTTGGTCGGAATGATGTTCTTTGGTCTATTTGATCAGTGCCGGAGCATCACAAACATATCTAACAGAGTATCCCTTATACTGCCGACAACGGAACGGAATCAAGGCACCACCTCACAGCGAGCCAGATCAACTTTGAAGTCTGCGGGAAATTGTTCTGTCATGGTGCGTGATTCCAGAGTGCACTAACAGGTATTTTGATGCGTAAAGATGCATGCATGTAAGATAGAGATAGCATTGGAAGCGCCTCGAGCGTGACCACGGAGTGGTTTCTGTTTGCCCATGGAGCAGATGGATATGCCGAATCTAGGATAAAAATGTGATCTGAGATGGAGATGTGAAGACTGCTCCTCCGTGGCTCAATATCTTGAAAAAAACATTCTTCAAATAATCGCATCAAGAAAAGATGATTTTCAATAGTGCGTTTGAGTCAATAGTTGCGGCGCCATAAACGAGCACGCAATATAAATCTCATGGCTGGATATTTAGAGAGTGCTGATTGGCATTGCAGACTCTGACAGTGTGTGATTGGCAGCCTGGTTGATTGTACAAGCACATATATGACTATACATGTACATATGCATATCTATTAAACAGGCCTTAGAGCGAGCTACATGACAACTAACTTCTACTATACGTCATACGCAATTCAAACACCTTATACATACTTCGAATAGCCTCCTTTAAGGCTGGCGCGTTGCGGATGTCACTCGTATAGTATGGAGAAAGAATTGGTTTACGAATCCGCCCTCTGATGCAATCTTTTACACATTGTGATATCACAAACTGACATCCGAATCTCTCCGTGAGCAATGAAAACAGGCTAGCAGCACACTGAAGAGGAAATATTTGGTCACCTCTGTGAAAATGGGCTCAGAGTTATGTTTCTCTGTTTCTTCTGCATATCCTGGAAAGCAACTAGGAATAGATTGTCATGATATTTTGTACGTGCGAAGACGAAGGCTTAGCCTCCTGGTGGCCTTTCTTTATACCTGTTGTACTAATCTTGATTTCTGGGCGGCAGGTAACTTTTGTACGTGCAATTTGCCCTCGGACATGCTTTCACAAATAAACAACTTTAATATCGGAAAGATTGGTGTAGGTTTAGGTCCCCTAGCGGCTTACTCTGAAACTGCAGGGGCTTGGTTCATAGTTTGAGACGAGGGCTTCGAATAGTTGATGTTACATGTCGATTGATATTGTTTAATGAGGTAGGTCAAGCAGTAATTATAAAAACCGATCACATTTTTCTCTAGTGACAAGTTGATAATGCAGTTAGTACAGGAATGTCGTACAACTGATCTGGTCTGACCTGGAGTAACCCCCAAACAACGTAACGCTCCAAAATTGAGCAATATTTCATATGTAAGGGGGATTTGACGGGTCGACAGATCGATAAAAACAGAAATAAGAGTTTCTGACTTGCCCTTGGTACGATAACCTTTGATGGACGTATGACGTGGCTCGTTCGGTCGCTCGAAGACAAGTAAGTGAAAAAAAATCCTTTGTTCTTCTCAACTTCGCCCTCCCTCCTTGGCAGGGCTGCCAGATTTCGGAGCTGAATTTCTGGATTCAACAGAACCTTTCCGTCCGACTTTAGTGCTCGGAGGCTGAGGAAGCAGTTTATCTACCATGCTCTGATTCGGTACACATACCATGGCTTTGAAGAATCACTTTAACACCACTTTTGTGGAAATGAAACCACCTTACCTTCAAAAGCGCCACCTACCATTATGTATCCTATCGCATCTACAGGAATTTGACCAGTTTTCACAAGGGCAAAAGAGTGCTCATGCGTGTTCTATAGTTGGTACAAGGCTAAGTTCACTAGTAGTATAGTGTCAACACACGCTGTTGACTCTATACTACTTACACTAGCTGTACGGAGAGTGATATTTTGCCTGGGGAGTGTGGCTAGGTAGGATTTGATAAACCAGAAGCCGGGGGGGGGGTCTTCTGCTGGCTGACTCTGGTCAAGTATTTCCCTTTGGCCCGAAATCTCCTAACCATCCCCACGTAGGATAGTTTCGTAGAAGCCTTTTTGCAGCAAAGTAAGTTCTATGGAGGATCATATTGGAGAAATTGGTTACATATATGTGGCTACTAAACTTGGAACAGCAATTCCTATACTGTAGTGTATATCACGTTGGCAGAAATATTTTTTCGACTGGGGAAGGGAAACAGAGACTGACAGAGACAGGCATTGACAGACAGAGAAAAGAGAGATGGGGGATAAAAAAGGAGAAAGAGGGAAAGGGAGAGAGACGGACAAACAGGCAGGCAGAGAGATCTGGAAAGGGAACGAAATCCAGAGAGATGGAAAGGTAGAAAAAAGGAGAAGCAAAGAAATAGAGTAAGACAGCTATAGATAGGGAAAAAGGCCCCTTATAAATGTTTACTTTTATTTCAAAGGTCAGCCCCGCTTATAGCTTTTATGTACCATCTGGATTACACCGCATAATTGGTGCTGCCATTTACCGACTTTTATCGCCAATTTCGAAACAAATTTCGTTACAAACGAACACCTGTACCTGATCAGCGTCAGCAATAAAGCACATCAATGGCCGCTATGCAACGTTACAGACTGCACACTGATGCGCGCACGGGATAGACTGTACGGGGACGTTACACGGGACATAAAAGAGAAATGAACTGGAGACTGCGGGGCCAACATTAAAGAATACCTTTTACAAATTGTATAACAAAGGTAGTCTCTACCAGGCTGACTACGCTGGCTTTTATAGGGAGAATGATTTGCCAGGGGAGTTCTGTTACCAGAGGAATTGGTCGGCCGGAAGGGAAACATGAACCTAAGGGTGGATCCGATCCCTTGGCGAATTTCCCGATTTTTTTCCTGAATTTTACGATCCCCGTACCCCCGTAGGAAGGCCTGGTGGGGGCTATAACAACGGAAGTCTACTTGTATCATGACGTATCGTCGACATTAGCATAATGATTTACAGCTTAACTCCTCTTTACACCAGAAGGCGATCGCTGAGTGACCAATTGTATTTGTTTGATTTCATCTTTGGAACATGATGTAAAAGTAATGTATAAAAGACCTTTGAAATTTGTCGGGTGACCTGCCAAATGGTTGGTCGCTCAGATGTCACAGCCTCTAGTGGAGAGGGGGTGTGAATAGATATCCGTACCCATGGAGGCAGTCTGTGTATCAACAAAGGTTCTCCACCGCTGTTGGTTCTTACAATATATCACGTGAAAACCTGCTATACAGACATGTGGTAGCACAGCCCCACAATGCAGATATGGAGTTTTAGCGTTTAGAAAGTTCAGCCCAAGGCACCTTCTCTTAAGCCCTTTAACACAATTTCCGGGTTGTCTGACTTCAGAAGGAAGTCCTTTCTAGCAATGCCTTTGGAACAGTACGAGCCAATTTCCTTCCCTTTGATCCAGGAATGCACAACGAATTCTAAGCAATGGTATTGGATCCCGTCTTCCTCATCAATGTCCAAGGACATGTCCAACGCATGCCTGACTCAAAATCATCTGCCCAAAGGGCACTCAACATCGACTTCAGCGAGAAACTGACACCGAGGATGGGTAGGCCTCGCGAAGGCTTTTTAGACTGCCTGATTGATAACGTAAAACTGTATTTTAATCAGAAAGCTAAGATGGCACCATATATGCTGAAATGGCTGCGGGACCAGGCAGTGGACAAGGTACGATGGAATGGGATGTGCAAGAACGTTAGGACACACACTGATTTGGTGTGCAAATGACAGTTTTTGAAATATAATTGTATAAGCTGTACATTTGCAACTAAGACCAGTATATATTATTACTATTTTTTGACAAACCGACCGTTGCTAAACCCGTACTAATATACATTTTCACCATCACCAAGCAGCAAGAAGAAGCCGAACTTCTACACTAGACTAGATCTATGATACTATTACTGTAAGTGTATGTAGGTTGGCGGGGATTTAATTTCGCGGTAGCGGGAAAATGGACTTTTCGCGGTGGTTTTAATTTCGCGGTAGCACCATGCACTGTAGTCTCTTACTGTTATGGAAAATGTTCGCGGTGGTTTTAAATTCGCGGTGAAGCGTCTGCCGCGAAAACCGCGAACATTAATCCACCGCGAACATTTCTGCATTTACAGTATGTATGTTCTGTCTCTGTTGTGACTTGCATTTAGCTCGGTTGGACAAAAATGTACAATAAAAGTCTTTATTCATTATTATTATCATTTCCATATCAATCCATACTGGTTCCCTTTATACATGATGACAATCCATATACATCGGAAATAATAATAAAAAAGCTGGCAGAAATTTGATAAGTACGCTGGGTCAATCGGATTCCACTACAGCATGGTAATTTGATCACCTGATTTCAGTCATCGCTGACAGATGCATTTCCACAGGTGTTGACATTCCGACTTCGGAATGCGATAAAGCGATGTCTGAGAACATCGTTATCAATTGTAGACACGACTACGGAGAGGGAAGAAATGAGATCTTCTTCTGATTCTGCATTCTTCAGACGCACTTCGGTAACAGAAGACCTTAGGCGCGATTATTGGAGCCAACGGCACAGACGCGGCAGGAATTAAGTGCAGACTCCGACACAATATGCAGCCACTTACTATACATGTCCTCATACATCCAGGGATAAGGCATGAATACCCCCTTTAACCCCAATCAAGAGTTACGAATAATGCCATAAGCTCCCAGATCATGAGGTCAATGGTAGCACCATCGGGCGCGTGTGCCGTTTTCTGTCGACAAGTCAAATGTCTGTTGCTATTTTTTTCTTATTGAAGAATACATGAAATGATACAGATCAAAGGTCGAAGTCGTCGAAGTGGCAGTGGACCCAAGTTGTGCTCAACTTATTTTCTTTCTTTCTTATTTTAGCGCCGCTACTTGTACAAATATTGAAAATGACATATTAGACAGGATTATCAAACGTTTGAACAGTAAATTAATGAATAATCAAATAAGTAACTAATCAAATAAGTACGTATAAATACATAGCTTACGTGACTTGAACCGCACTACCGGTAGGAAGATAAATCCAAGAATGACACCTGAACTTTAAAACGATTTGTAGATGTGATATGATCTTGTGGTATCTAAAGAATAAACATATAAAGTTCTGATATTTGTGAATACTAGATTTCTTTGAAGAATATCTGAAGAATATCAGATGGTAAGTAGGGATTCTATTGTTTGCTTGTTTGTTTGTTTGTTTGTTTAGATTTCAACCTAATTCAACCCAATAAGTACAATTTCGCAATATAATACTGAGATGCTTCAGGCACTAATATCTTCAACATAAAATTGTAATTATATTCTGCAAGCACAGGTGGATTAAATTAGATTGATAAAGAGGCACGTCTTCTGACAAATTTTCTTCAAATCGTAAATATGATTATAATATAATGGACGTCTGTTTTTAATTTCACCGCTCTGATAACAGATAGAAATAAATCTTATGCCCTTAATTTGCCAAAAGCCGATGAAACAGGCTATGGTTGGCAGGTTTTCGCTAGGGTTGGTCAGGTAACCAGAGACAAAACATTTTTCCTGTGCTTTATGAAGTATCAGTCTTGATTTTAGACATTTTACATGCCTCCTCGTCTGTGAAATTGTTACGGAATGATATATAGCTGTGTTGGTAATAGTGAACTTCAGCTGCAAAACACACCGATATAATATGCCAATACCGTTAGAAGGCTTTGAGCTATTTCAAAAAACGGCTTCGCGTTCCAATAACTGTGATATGTTTATTGCATAAATTAAATACTAATCGTTATTTGCCATTGAAAGACGTTTAACAATATTTGAGATATAATATCGTTTCATATTCCTATATTCACGGGAAGGCTTTGATAACGATATTTCATAACAGAAATGAATATTATTGATATTGTAGGGCCCAAG
The DNA here is from genome assembly GCF_000003815.2 of Branchiostoma floridae. Classification (NCBI taxonomy): domain Eukaryota; kingdom Metazoa; phylum Chordata; class Leptocardii; order Amphioxiformes; family Branchiostomatidae; genus Branchiostoma; species Branchiostoma floridae. The sequence continues at coordinate 28,700,352 of NC_049980.1, read as the reverse complement.
AAAACAGATGTATGACGAGAATTTTGAGTACGTCTTACAGCCACAAACAGAACTGTTGATGTTAACTGTTCACCTTTGTTGAAATTCCTTAAATTACTCAGAACGCCTTCTACGATAGAATTTATGAAAGATTCGTGCAATATTGACGAGAGAAGTTGGTTCAACTTCCTGCAGGCAGTATAAATTCAGCAGATTGGACAGAGATTGTATTTTAGTGATGTCAATCGAAGATAAGATGGCAGGGATACGATGCATCCTTTTAAACTCTTTAAAAACCGATGAAATGCCCCTTGCATGTTATCCATTCATAATTGGATAGACAGTGTATCCAGAGCGTCATATAAGTAAACTGCATAGCAGGCCCGGTTCTGGCCGGTTGTGGTCGGTTAAGGTGTTTAGGCCCGTGCCAACAGTGTCTTGAACACGTTGTCAAAAGAAAACCATTCTGCCTTTGTCCAAATGACTTGAGTATGTTTTGTATACCCAATCATAACTTTCTCTACAGCTATCCTATCTGTCAAAACTAAGAATGACTGTCTCCAGAAGCCCGTGTTATTGTACTATGGATATGTCTGTTCCGGCAGACGCCACAGGTAGAGTGATTCGGCGTCGATCTAAAAAGTCAGCTTCTTTGATCATGTATCATGACAACTCACTCTTTGATCATCATGGCGATCTGGTACAAAGTGGATGTTTTTACCTTATGCATGCAGGGAGATGTAGCATTTCAGTCTCACTGCTGCTATCATAGTGATTTCTAATGTAACCATGACGTTAGATTGAGGTAGGGTTCCATTTTTTCAGATTTTTTTTTTTCAGATTTTAGAGATGACCTACCGATACCGCATCTCAAATGCTAAAACACGTGATAGAATCATGGAAAATGTCGGTCTGTACGAAGACCTCCCAACCACAGTAAAGAAAACTGAAGTGGTATAGCCATGTGTCACGGTCACTGGGACTAGCAAAATCTGTCATTCAAGGAACCGACGTCCAGGGAGGAAGAAAAAGGGGTAGACAACGGAAAAGATGCGAGGATATTATCAGAGAATGGACAGGCATGATACTAAGTGAAACACAGACACACAAATCGAGAAAGATCAAAAAAGATTGGTTGCCAGATCTTCTGTAATGCTGCGTACCTTAAACCAGGAACTGGACTTGTGAAAACGTTTCGGTCCAAGTCTAAAAAAAAACCCTATACATCGGAAACAAGATCCGGACTTGCAAAAAGTCGTACCAAACTTGGATGTCTTGTTACGAAAAAAGCTGTCTCATACCCGTGTCATTGGACGGTTCTGTCACAGCTTGGTTAAAATGTGCACGACATCAGAATCGTACGACGAATGTTACTGCACCTTTCAGAACAAGCCATAAGTCTGAATTTAGATTACACAATCCGAATACTGGCGGTTTAGACTCTTTTAACTTTACAGAGATAGCTTTGGACGTCTTCTGTCGTGTTACGAGTAGCAGGTCTCGTTATGACTGTTATCCATCGGTTATCCAAAGGTTATTCTCTAATACATATTTACAGCATGCATGTGATACAGTTCGTATACACTCCCCACAAAGCAAAGCCCAGTTAACAGCATACCTTATACATAAAGTAATAACCATGCATTTGGCTAACTGTCATATTAACCTGCCTTTGATATCTGCCATCTAAAATGGAATCAACTTACACCGTGACTTACCAATAGCTCCCGGAGTTTCCGAAGGAACCGTGTTTTTCAAAGATGTATTGACTTTTCCATAAACTGTTGAGATCCAAAGGGTTAGGAATATTTCAGGCTTTTCAGGCATCACTGACCATGCAATAACACATCACATCAATCCCGGCCCATTACTGACCGTACAGTTCGTGACCAAAATATGTCGCCATTGTAACTCTGGGGGTCGTGACCCCCAAGCACCACATCAGTTGTAAAATATCCCGGGCTTTCATCAAGATTCATAGGGCGGGGATAATATCGTTCTAATCACGGCGTAGCTCTAAATATAGAAATGTGTGTGGACAGGATGAACGAAGGTAGACAAAACGACAATTGTTACAAATATCTTACACTCCAATCCTTATCAATATTGATCCTCAGGCTCCCGTGGCGAGACAACTATGACTCATGTTCACCAGGGAGGCGCCAAACGTGAGAACATTGATCGAGTATACTTTTCAATTTCCTGTAACTTTCATACCGGCTTATGTGATATAAATTGGACCAGCCATATTTATTTGTACATATATATCGGTAATAAACTTCTACTTTCTCTATATATACACCGTAAAGTACTATGAGAATGCGATTGAACATAATGCATACAATATTTTCTAATGTTTCGGAACCAGCGGATCCTATCAACTGGATCTTATCAACTTTGTGTTTCCATTCATTTTCAGGTTCAAGAACCCCCAATATTACCTCTAGATGGGATGACGCACTGAATCCCATACATCCCCATGAAAGTGTCACTTTGTACCCACTGCAGATGAAATGAGTTACTGGCTGGATAAGGGTATGTCTAAGTCTTGCTGTGGGTGGCAGTATATCACTTGGCTGTTCTTTACATGTACGATATAAGGATCACCAGGCTTGCATATGTACCAGTCACCTTTCGTTCTCTTTCATCGGTTACTCTGAAAGCTTCAGTAGTAAAAAAAAAGACCTAGGTCAAATCTATCTCGGGCGAGTTTGCAACCACACACAAAGGTATCGCAGTATGCAGACATTTCAGGCAAAATAAGAACTCTGATATGTCTTTATATGTCTTTCTGGTATTTACCCCAAACGTTTGGTATTCGATTCGATAAAAGTGTGTAACTGTACTCCTTAATTCACCTAAATGGCAATGCCTAATCATTTACCAATCAAGATGGCCGACATACTACAGTTGCAATGTATGATGATCTCAAGGATTCAAAGACTTAAGTCATCTAATGCTTATGTTATAACGCCCGTGGAAAAGAGGGGGTACATACTTAGTCATTTTTCTGACCACAGGCTTGCCGCTGCGCCACCATTTGACAAAAAGTAGTGAATTCCACCCAGGCACTATCGAAATAGATCGGACTCCTGACTTAAAGTAAAAACAAAACGCGCCCAGGTAGATAACGTATCCTATAAGTTCTGTTTAAAATACATTTTATTGTAAAACCTCCAACCAACCTTCTGTCATTACCTTATCTTCAACAATTATCATATACCTTAATGATTTAATAATCCTAAGTAAATTTATATATGTGTCTCAAAGCATACATAGTGGTTTATTAGCAGTTCTTATCTGTTTAATTGCTACTTTCATGTTCATGGCATTCTGATGATTATCATCTCGTCGTTCAGCTGTATAATCTGTTTTGTCGCTGCGTTTTCACAACAACTTTTAAAATATCATACTTCGTCGCATTGATAGCATTTTACGACATAACTTGATAAACGTAGTGCCTTATAGTTGATCAGAAATTAGTGCATACTCCATTACCTTACTTTAGCCTTCGGGCATGATTTTGCTGACAAACTATATGTATTGAGAAAACTACATTGTAAATGTTGGCACACACAATATTTAACAAACGTGTTAAATTGTTTTAATGTTATATAACGTTATCTAAATAGAGCAGAACAATAACACTGTGAAAGTTCTGCCAATAACTTAGCGCACTTTCTTGCCTATTTTTCTTTCTTTTCAACCCTCCCACAAAGTCGCACTTTTAAAACGAATGACGTGGAAACAAATATGGAAATCCCCAATGTTGTAAAGGCGGTTAAAGTATTCAGTAGCGAAGATAACATCTTTGCCGTTCGTTCCCGAGGGCGGGGATTTAGAGAACTAAATAAGAGCGGCTTTAGTCGGGCGCTTTGTTGGAACTTCCGTCTCATTTTATGCTTGGGAAGAACCTTATCTCGGTTCGGGGATGTTACAATCGCATCATGAAAGGAGTCGGCTAAAGCGTTACGTAAAGCGTTTCGTGGCAGGAATTCCTGTAGGGTGAGGGGTACAGTGGTAGGTAACCCCGCTCACGGACCAAAGGGTCGTCCACAAGATGGGAAATGAAGCAATGCTCATTCCTTTTGTCCAAAGAGAGTCCGACAAAAATGTCATCATTATGTTCGAACCAGCATATATACGAGCAATTATGCCGCACACATTTGTCTTTTCGTGGTTCGACAGGAGAATCTATATACGTGGCTGGGAAGACTTATGTGGGGACAGTGCGGAATACAAATCGGGCGTGCGAAGGAAAGAATTCCGACGTTTATAGACGTCAAGCTGACGTAATAACGGGGTCTGTCCCCATCCTTTGGGCGCCTGTGACATCGATTTTGTGCTGTAAGATGTACGAGTGAGATCGGCCGCCCGGTCCTCCAGCCATTGGAAGGGAACGCCACACCCCGTACCACCCAAAACACACATTCATGTCGGCACCGCAAGCCCCTGTCACGTCGTGACAGAACGTCGATGGAAAACGGACGACTGAGTAGACAAAGTGTCATCGGCAACAGTTAGAATAGGCAGCTGAACGCGATAGCAGTAATGCTCCTGTTTGACTCGCCACCTTCAGTCTGAGCCCCGCTGACAACCAATTTACATTGCAACTGCCTAAAGGGTGCGGTATTGACCCGTGGAGCAAGCGAAGTGTGAAAGGCCTTTGCGCAAAGACCCATCCCCGTGTTCTGAAGTCCTCTATTGACCTGGATGTTCGGAGAATAAACGTCCAAATTTGATAAGGTGCGAGGCACTTTCCCGTTGGATTAGCCCCGCTACAACGGGCGCCATGTAATGGAGAGACGGATCTGCATAACTTGTATCTGGCCCGGGAGAAAATCTATAATGGAATAATATAACGTTGACTGATCGAAGGGAGCTATGACATACGAGGTGCACTAAGTAAGAGGGAGAGAAACACTATCGGATCATGACCAACGCTCACTTGTTGGTGACACAGGAAGGTAAAACGACATCATATGTGTCACATTGCTGCCAGTCTTGCAATGCAGCTTTTAAAAGTAATTTTTGGCACTAAACATCGAGTTTTTGTGTTCAAAAATCACATACAATATGTGACTCACGTTTTCACTGTGCTCTTGTGGTTTCCATTGTTTAGATGGATAAGAAGCAATTATTTTGTTCACTCCGTTCTAAGATATATTTTCAAAGACACGTACAATAAGTGACTCACGTCTACATTGTACTCTTGTGGTTTCCACTGTTCAGATAGGAAGAAATTATTTTTCTCGCTCGGTTCGAAGTAACATTATACGACTTTGTCGCAGAAACCAGTGGAACTACAATTCACAGTGCTCCTACTTCATAAGCGCTTGTCACACATTATTCAACCATGGTCTCCCTCAGGACCATGGCATCTTGACCTTTTCCAGACCATGGCCTTCACGTCTCCTCTAGACCATGGCTGGGGATTCGTCGTGAGGAAGGCCATCTGTGGTTAGGTCATGGTTGGTCGGGCAAAGTTGCTCATTATTCTTTAGAACTCGTCAGCACCGGTAACAGCTGACTAGAAGTTTTGAAAAAAAAAAGCTAAGTCATATTCTGCTTTTGAAAATGCAATGAGAGCAGCGATTGTAACTAGAATAGGATGACTTTCAGGCTACTCAGCACTGATCTTGGCTGTGAAGTGTTGGAAGCAAAGTCTTGGGAAGGTTCTGAATATGTGACAGTGGCCATAGCTAGCCTCACCCTCTCCCAAACTTAAGTCGAAGTAAGGCAGGAGATAAAACAGAAAAAAAAATCAGAAAAGGAAGACAATAATGACGACTGGGGATTAGGTCTGCCCAAATGGATTAATTGTACTTGTTCATGACATCTACCAACATGAAGGCAACTGAGAATCCAGACACCTCAGGATCAATGAGTTAAACTTTCCATGTCCTTTAACCCACTAAACAGTATTATTGTGTGCTTGTACATTCGACTCTCGTGCATTTTCTCCTGTTAACTTGAATGTGCATTGTTCTTAATTCGATTTTATCCCTCATGATACGCGTTGATTTTAATTTCACATATCTGTTAATCTCGTCTTGTATCGAAATCGTGAATGATCGTTTGTTCTTGTCTAGCACTATTGTTGCTCCCTGTAGCCTAAACCCTGATCTACTACAGGATTGTTTCATTGTAAATGCCAATGTCTTATAACATAGAGGGCGAATGTCATCTTTGATAGAAAGCAGCTTACATGGCAAATTAAGAAATACACTACAGAGACTAGTGCAATCCATATTTCTCTATTTCATCTACTTAGTAACGTACAATGCGGCAGGCAAAATCATATTACTAATGCAGCTGACGCACCTTCCATCGCAACACATATCTGTTCCTTTATATCTTATACCTAAGATAATTCCTACTAACTACATGTCTCGGGAAGGTTGACTTTATGTAATGTTAGAAAACGTACTGATCGTACCGTGTATTTATACTTGTAAGCATGCTTGTTGTGGCCTGTACTTAGTCGCGTGGCAAATATGTATGATATAATACACATTATTCACGTTTATGAAGTTTAGAGATCCAGTTGAACAATATTTAAAGGCAATTTAATCTTTAACAGGATAGAAATCGGAAACGTACTTCTGGACGTTTCATTTTACTCGTTTACTCTTCAGTGTCACAAGAATGAACTAACGGAACGATACAAATGCATCTGTGTGGAAAAACAATAGTTAAACACGTCAAAGTCGCTAACTCAGAGTCAGTAAAATGTCATTCATACTAGCGGCTTGTGTTTTGCTCTGAGGAATCGTTCGAGATTTATTTTTGTAAGGAAAATATAATATCCACGAAGTTTGGCAGTTCATGCAGGTCTTCCAGACCAATTGGGTCCATCTCTTGAAAATCAATACATCCGGAGTAACGTAAAATGTCAAAGGCCGAGACGAGTGCCTGACGGAATGCATCTTCACTCGACATGAAACATTATATCAGCGAGGAAATAGATTTTTTTTAAAGCAACAGCATATAGGCCAAGAGATATCGATTTCTCTGTCTGAGGGGGATGTCCAAGAAAGCTATCGCTCACAATTCGTATATTTCGACATAGACCTGTCTCATTTTAGACAGGAGTTAATCATAACTTCCTTAAAGTGTTGAGAAGGACCAAGCAGAGACATTGAAAAGAAGCTTCATTGTACATTGACTTTGGTAGTTCAGCTACAAACTACAGAATACTGAATAGCAATACAAAATATGTCTAGCATCCGTAATGTCCATAATATCATATTAAAATCAAGTAGGGCTAATCGCTGATTTCAGTTTTCTTTCTAACCTCAAAGCATCATCATATGTATTTATCTTTTCTTTCATTCTCAAATTTTGTAATCAAATCTTCCAATGACTTTAGGTTCCTTGAAATCTATTGTAGTGGAGCAGAGAAATATGAATAACTTGTTAAGAAAGGCATCATACCTAGAGCATTCCGCGATAAACTGGAATTCATTTGTTTTGGACGGATTCTAGAGAAGACATTGAGGCGTCTAGTCGTACGAAAACTGAGATATCATGAACGTTGATCATAATTGGTGTCGTTGAAAAATCGACTCAAAGGTGGTCAAGGGAGAAGAACTTCAAAGGACCGGAAATGGAACTGAATACTACCCTGAAGTTTGCAGGAATGCACGTCTAATCGCATGCAGACTTACAACAGTTATCATGTGTCGGCAGAGAGGCCCCAATTTGACACAGACCGCCCGTCCGTGTTGACAAAAACACGGAGATGAAAGCCCGGAGATGTAAGAGACGTTATTGCAAGTATAGAGCGATAGCCCCTGGCGTCCGACACAGGCCTAAATCTCCTCCGTATGCAGGCATATCACCACAGGATAAAGCCTTGTCTGGCAGAGAACCGACGTGCAAGTGCGCACTGCAATATAAAACTGCCGGTTTAAGACCCCCAATTACGCGAGGATGCTAGGCAAATACGTACCAAGGAAGCCGTCCCTGAATACGTTAACATTTTACTGTAGTTGATGGCCGTTCAGACGTGGACGTGCGGTCGTGATAGACAGATCAAATTATCTCGGCAACGTGTTCTGCATGGAGTTCCCTTGATGTGGGAGGGTTGACGGGCTTAGAGACGCGTACTTAACTATGGCGTGTTTTCAGATGGTTGTCGGCAAATTAATTATATCGATTTAATGCAGCTAATAGGCTGGTCCGACAACGGATTTTGACAATGTAACTTTGACAATGTTAGAAACGTTGGTTATGACGTTCGATGAACTAAATCATCCCTTTCTGGAAAATTTGAAATGCCCATTTTTTTTCTGTATGTACACAGATTAGACAGAACTCGACAATATTATCATTTGGTGTGATAGAGACAAATTCTAACGTTTTAGATGGTTTTACAACTACGTAGTATATTATGTACTGTTCTTACAATTTATAGGGTGTACCTCGTATTTATAACAACCTATGTAAAGTATTTGGATACCATATATCACTGACATTTTTTCATGTTTGATACCAGAAATATTTGCATCTCTGAATGCATTAGAACTCATTATGTATCTGAGCTAAAGTACGTGTGCAATGGAAAAAAAAGTGGCATGATCGTGCTTATACATGTAGCTAACCATATACACAAACTTAATTGTAAATACACCTACTCAAAAGTGTATATTGAACATGTCGACAAATTCCCTAATATAGCCAAATGAAATTCATACATGATAATACAACAAACACATTTTGACCACCATTTACACCAAATTTTACCAAGTTGTGCTTCTGGTATACATCTACGAAGTCATATGTTCCAGTGAGAATATGTCTTGTGGTTTTCGTCCTAAGCAACTCTGTTGACAGAAAATTACCAAAACCTCCCAATTTGTATAGCAATGCGTTGCCAAATTGTTTTTCTATTAGATGCTGGGTACGTAGGCAACGGAAAAACAGGAGCATAATGCCAAAGAGTGAACCAATATAGCACTAAGTAATATACTGAGAAAAAAAGGAAAACCACGATGGTGGGAGAAAGCCGGTTGCCGGATAGTTGAATATTTAGAACAAAGGCGAGATGAGTAGCGTAGGTACGTACCGCAAAGGAAAAAATAGAGTTTAGAGAAACTCCGGATGAAAATAGAAATATTGACGATGTGTTATTTATCAGGCAGAATGGGCCATCAACGCACACTTCTGTAAATGCAGAAACGTTCGCGGTGGTTTAATGTTCGCTTCACCCCGAACTTAAAACCACCGCGAACATTTTCCAATTTTCCCTTTACCGCGAAATTAAATCCCCGCGAACTTTAATGCATTTACAGTATCTGCTGTCTATCTAGGCAAATCTCTGAGTAGGCAACGGAGAAGACAGGAGGATAGCTCAAAAGAGTGAACCAGTATAACACTAAATGAGACACTAAGAAAAAAAGGAAAAACAAGAAAGGCCAAGAAAGCTCTTCCGTGGTGCCCCAATAGTTTGAATTAAAGAATAGATGAGAGATGTGTACTGTACCCCAATGAAAAAATAGGGTTTAAAGAGACTGTGCGCTGGATGGAAATATAGTCTTATTGACAATGTGATATTAGTCAAAACCGGCGAGCAATGCACACTGTCTACTGTCTAGCCCGGACAGATAACTAGATTCAAATCATACATGTTTGTTTTTCTTTGAGGACAATGGGGTTTGTTACTACGTACAGTTTAGTGACGGAAAGAATGAAGTCATAGATTAAGTAACAAAATGTAGGTAAGCATATCTTCGTAAGGTAGAGAGTGGAATATAACCACAAGTGCCAGAATCTTGAAATGGACTAGTGAATATGCCAAATCTAAAGGTATATCTCACAATGTCTCAGGACGTGCAGCTGAAGTAATTTGGGCAGTTTTCCACCTAATATGTGCCGGATAATTTGGTTGCACTTTGTTCATAAGTGTACTTGTTCCATTTGTCATAGAATCCAGTAACGTACTTCCGAACCTCTTCATCTGATATCTCAATGAATAAAGTACCTAATAATACTTTAAAATAGTATGTGAGTATACAATTCCATACTTATGTCATGAGTCCATCCTCTAGATAAATTTAATTGATATATATTCCGGGAGGAAATAACTCTTATTGTGCACAAATGGGTAAATATGTCAAAGACCTTAGAATCAGTAAACGATTTGCAAGGCTCAACAAGCTGATATATTCATATACCTGTTTGTTACCTCATTTGTATCCACGTGTTTGTATGTATAAATATGAAAGACCTTATGAAAGCTGTTGTACTCTTGTTATCACTTACTGTGGTCATATCTAATTAAAAACACCTTGCTTTAAGACATAATAAAGAAAGACATGTCTTGGTTCTAGCCTGGAATCCATCTATTGTAAAATTAATGTGGTTTACTCGAACGATCGGACGCGCATCCACAGACTGTTCTGCATGGGAGCCATCAGGTGAGCAGAAATAGCATGGATTCCATGTGAGGTTTATATCTTTTGTAATTGTCTCAGAAATCAGACGCTAGATGTTCGGAATCCATAGTGTATTACTCTACTTATTACGGACGTATTTAGATTTGCGTTCAATGTCTCTTTATCTGTGCATCCAAGTCATGTACAGTTTAAGCTTATGCTTCGATGAAGACTAGACATCCAAATATGATTTTGGAAACGGTCAGACGTTTGTGCATCCACTACTTTCGTTTCGTCAGTGACACTGAGCAAGATCTGTTGAAGAGCAGGTTTTAAGTAAAAACTATGAATTGATATGCGCATCAATGATCATTGCATGACGGTTTCCAAAAGCACACCCAGTTGCTTGAGTTACTGTTGTTTGGCGTACGCTTGTGTTGATTAAGAAACAGAAGTATACCAAAGCCACAAACATGGAACACTGGTCACTTCTGAAAACTAGTGGATGCTAGTTGAAACGTCTGACCGTTTCTAAAATCATATCCAGTTGCTTGAGAAACTGATTTTTGGCATATCTTATTACCTGCAGCTGGATGTCTAATCTTTATCGACGTAAAGCCACAAACAGTTGTTTTTTTTGTCGTACTGCAATCCTCCCCTTTTCTCCTACCACTCGTAAACTACGCAGCGTTCATTAAGTGTCAGTGTGCCAGGCACCAGTGGTGCTGCGGGGATTCTGTGATCCACTTAAAATCTTCATCAAACTGCAGCGCGATGACGGCCCTTTTCCCGCCCCACAGCTGTGAAGACGGTGTCCGCTAAATTCTTCCAATATTGGGTAATTACCAACTTGGGGAAGAGATGATAAGGTAGGGGAAGAGGTGAAACCTAGCTGCCTCGGTATGGAACTCCTTTTTAGAGTCCCGCTGATGACATAATTTATCAGAAACCCTACATCGGAGACACTGCGCGTTAATCATTCCAAATACCCATATAGAAAGGCAGTTGCGTCGCGTCTGCGTGGTTGCTTGCACATAGAAACGTTCACCCACCCCCATGCCAGTATACAGTACACACAGCCTGCAACAGCAAAGCTTTTGATGTGGCCCTCTTTGCCTGTTGTTTGAACAGACTAGCAGCATTGTGGTTGTGTTGATATTTGTCCACCGTTGACTTATGAACCTCTCAACGTTATAGAGACCGCCTATAGACACTATGTCATTAGAGTACTAGATACAACTAACTAGGGTATCTAAAGACATGTAATTTCCCCCACGAGCAGTGTCCCCCATTGGAAGCGGGTTGCATGAGGTACCATCCAGCACCATTGATAGATAAAGATTCTCGGAAATCTTTCTTCCGTCATCCTTTCCCATGTGGTAACCAGAGGCCGGTATCTGCATTCAACGATACTTAACTGACTAGGTCTAGGACCTTTGGTGCGGTGCCGTTGTGGTTATTTACTTTGCATGCATGAAGATTAGGCAAGGTCCCTGCGCTGCTACCCTTTCTCAGTCACCCAGGTGAACCCATGGCTGCCTCCCTACCGGCGTTACTACGTATCCAGGCGCCCCACCTACCTCATGGCTCCCGGTGTCTGCAGGCTATCCGCTGGTAGTCCACGGGATCGTCACCGGAAGGGGGAAGACCATTCCACGGTGTCCAGCACCCTCTCTCGCCGACGGCCCGCTCGCTAGGCAATCCCAGCTGAGAATATAGATCCTTATCGGTAATCGGACTTGTAGCCTTTTTTTTTTACTTCGGTCGGGTTATAAATCTACCACTCGTACCCAACCGGTCCGAACGTCCGCAGAATTCCCCTCTGATCGACCCGGCCTGAGATCACCACCACGATCTCCACACGTCACCACACGAGCGACTGTTGGTTCCGTCCGGCGCTGCACCGCGGTCTCTAACAACTACAGCGGGTCTCGCATCTCGGCTAATCTCATTGTCGCGCGTCCTCATCAGCTGCTGGCCTGGCCCTGGTAATCTCCAGTGGGCTGTGGGCGTCCCGCCGGCCTACCTGAGAAATAGATGAAACAGCAGATTTGTTTTTATTCGGCTTCCCCTGTTTTGAGATGCCGGTACTGAACTCTTTTCTCTCACTTGCGCAGTAGTGAACGCTCGGTGATGCTGCCGCGCGATTGGCAGAGAGGCTATATGTATGTCGAGAACGCACATTAAGTTTGACACCACGGGAAAGTTTCAACGACTTGCCGCTGCCTGGTATAGGATTTCTCGTCGCGGGCGATCTTGAACTCGAACCTGCTGCGTTCTCCTCCTGTGGGCGATAAGAGACGATAAGATAAGTGGGGACGGGGGAAATGTCGATAAAAACGGATGGTCGCAGGGCAGAGCTCGGCGCAAATCTGATCAGCGCAACCTCTCCCTCACAAAAGACTCTCCTCAGCCGCTAATTGTGCGATTAAACAGTTCGCAAATGATCCCCCCGTGAGGTGCGAGCCAACTTGACCGCGGACGTGAGGATTTCTCCGGTAAGACCAGGCGGCAGAGGCTTTCTGAACCCGGCGTTTGGATATTGCGCTCACGGGTGTTGATTCCGATCGGCGGGTCACACGGCATTCAATATCGTATTGAATATACAATGTCCATTATTGCTGAACCAATGATTGTATCCCGAAGGCCACGTACAGCCTACTGGACAAACGATCATGCTTTGGCACAGATGGGAAAACATGAAAATTACATGTGATGGGCACCGTGACTGGCGCATTATTCCGATCCTCACAGAAAAGTGGGGATATTTTCGGCCGGCATTCTCCAGCGTGTGTGATCCCCTTTAGATCCACATGCACATTCTAATAGTCTTCTTAATGTTATATTTCTTTGTCAAGGTTATAGAATAATGAAAATGGAACAGTCTTGCTCTGACTAGCGGCTCATGGAAGGCATCCAAGCGTGAGGTTCACGGTGTGTGTGTGTGTGGCGTGAAAAATATTCTCATTCCTTCCGCCGTCCCGCCTGTGAAAGGGAGATGGATATCACGTCCACGGCGTTGGTCTGGGCCGCCAAATTTCCCTCATGTCTGCTATCGCATGGCTATAGATGTAACTGCTCGCCCATTCATCCATCACACCTACACTTCTCTCATTTGTCAGATGTCCTTATAGGAGGCGGTTTCGGTGACAGATTTAGTGGCGGGAAAACTACTGGAACCCTCCTCTGGGAATCCAATTTGACAGCCCACGGTTGTTAGCGGGTCGTGTCAAAACTGATATCATTTGCCTGCGTGCGGCACCCGTCGGTAAATCCCCTACCTGAGCGGTCTAAAACCCACAAATCAAACGTCACTTCGCTGAAACGGAACAGTTACCCTGAGCAAGATGAAGGTCCCCGTAGCTTTAACTGGTAGGAGCCTCATAGAGTCACAGTTGAGCTCCTCGTTCCAATGCATGTAAAGCTGGTAACTTTGAGACTCCGGTTCAATCCAACCACGTCCCTGTCGCTGAATATTTACCAAAGGGATGTGACGGAGGGCAAAAAAAGGTAACAATTACAATACCAGAGGCATGGAGAAAGGCGAGGAGATATTTCTAATGAAGGGCACCATACGGGTAGGTCCTGAAAAAAGGCTGCCTTTTCAATAAGCAGACACATATCAGCCCTACGGTTTTGCACAAATTGCGTCTTCTGCATTCAACATTGCACTTGTCTCAAGAATGATCGCCGTCTTCATCCCACGTAAAGGAACAGGAGGGGGGGAGTAGGAAGTTGTGTCGTGGGGATTGGGTCGTAAGGACGTGGGGAGGGGTCGTTTTCCAAAAGTTTAGGATTTGTAATGCCTTTCTGAAGAAACAAATGTGCTTAACAAAGCTTCAAGCGCACAACAACGTTAACAGCTATGAGATACCTAGACCTTCCTGTACTGCGGCCCCTACCCTGACTTTGATCATAATTAGCCAATCAGCAGTATACATAGATACTATCATCGTCGTTCGTGAGGAAAACATAAAGCACGTTTCAGGAAAATTTTAGTGAGGGTAAAAACGAAGTTTCAGGTTTCCTCAGCAATGGTCGTTACTAAAATATCATAACTGATAACTCGTCGTCTTACAACACATGTTGTTCAAGAAAGATAGAGAGCACGTTTACAGACACCTGAGCCATCCTGGTATGTTTAAAACGCAATTCGGGTCTACGTTTCTTCACCTACGAGCGTTCACCTATGAGTACAAATCTCATCTGAATCGTTCTCATCCCCCACCAAAGGGTCGACTCCTCGCCTTGAGAGGGGGTGTTGAACATTCCTGTCACACAGACATGACAGATCGGAGCGCTTCTGCGTGCACCTCTTATCTCCGGATCTGCCTGATGCACTCCTGCTCGCCTCTGGTGCTGCAGATATTATACCTCCTGTAACACCTGGGCGGGTCAAGCGTGATGCAGGCTGCAGGCTCATTCTGCTGGGCGAATCGGCATTCATGAAGGGCTGGGCAACCCCCCCCCCCCAAAAAAAATCAAGAAAGTCGGTCAAAGGTGAAATTCAGATATAATCAATGAGGTTGAAATAGGATATTTTAACCTCCTTGATATAATCAAAGACAGATGATGGAGATGTTCAGAGGACCTACATGGAAGGCATACGTTGAACTGTATCTGTATCTGTATTTATATAGCCGGTATAACCGCCCTTCGGCTTAAGACACACCAGCTTCGCAGTTACGCGGCGCGGCAGCAGCTGGTTATACATGTATTACATTACACTGAACGGCCTGTCACACCTAACTTTAGCAGTAAGTGTCTCATAAAACTATACAGCAAAGATGGCCCTGCTGTGCTTGGTGAAAACAAATTCCACTCTGCGATAGTTCTGGGAAAATTAAAAACGTCAATCCTATGTTGGTAACTCTGATACTTGAAGGCATGGCTATTTCTTGTTCCTTTCTGAGCTGGCATTAGATGCTTGTCAGTTGGTACTTTATTAGCCATTTTTTATCATGCAAAATCGAATTTGCACATCATGCAAACTGATGTCGCCGCCAGGCAACACCTGCACATTCTGCGTATCTCAATATTTGCGCAAAAAAAGGCTAGGATTAATTGGAGGATTATTAAAACGTGTCATTTCGCATAGTTCACTTTTACTCTTCGTGAAAGCAGCACAAACAACTGTCACATAAGCTTTTGTTTAAAATGAACTTCTTTATATATTTATTTGATTTCATTTGATTTATTTTTGTGCCATGTTTTTGCAAGTAGGAATAAATCTTTTATAATCGATTTTTTTCAAGATTCGGGCATTTCGCACTTCTGGGAGAAGCATTGCCTCGGGTTGGAATGACGATACTAATAGAGCATCGGAGGTTTGAGCGTTGATCCTCCCATTCATCATACTGTTAGCATCATCGACCGATAATCTCTCCTAAACCACTCCCCTGTTCCACTACGCTGAAAATCGGATTTCTTCTGCGATAAATCAGTTAAAGCCCCGCCAAAGGCTTACAGTCATGGCCTGTATTAGATTAATACTGACTACACTACAACCTGAGCCCCGACTGACAGAACCCTCTTTGGTTAAGACAGCGATGTTTTCTTCTGGTGCTCGATTTGAATTTTGGACCGCGTTCAAGGTCAATGTTCATGTTATTTTTATTACATGGTAAGCCTATCGCATTGCATGGCGATACCCGGCGAAGGAATATGAGACATTTTACGTGCTAGATTTTCACTCAGACTAGCGTCTATCTATTGATACCACCAACGCATCAAGAAAAACACTAAAGGGGACCCTGGTGGTGGTTTGTTTTGCTGTGACTTGAAATATGAAACAATGCGCAAAAGTGATGGAAAGTGACTATTATGTCGACAACATGAAGATTCCTCAACTTCTACATTGCGTCTCTTTAATAGCCTCTTTCCACTGGAATTACGTACGATAAGGGAACAAGTATTTGACAGACTATCATTTCAATTTCATGAAAAAGAAGTTGAACCTTTCAGTGTATTTTCTTTTCTTTATCCTGCATCAATATTCTAATTATGATATCAAAGATTAGACGGATTCAATTTTGCTCCCTCAAATGTACGGTCGTTCAGTAAATAAGACTTATGTCGTATACTCCATGTGCTGAAGGTGGGTGGGTTTACAATGCATACTTATATCCTGACTAGGGGTGGGACCGGTGTACAGGTACAAAACCGTTTTTTTTTTCTTACTGGACCGGTCCCGAAAAAACGGACCGGAAAAATTCGGTGCACCGGAAGATGTTGGAACTATTGGACAATGAACAGGCATATGATCAGGCATTCACACGTTTTGGGGCTTTCTGGTCGAAGAAAATAACAAGAGCGAAGTAGAGTAGAGTCTGTAGTTATTTCTACTAAGTTTTACAGTCAATCGTACAGAGGCACAGTCAGCCTTGTAGGATTTTAAAACGCCGGTGGATTTTAAAACGCCAAGTCGAAAACAGATTTCTAGCGAGATGGACCATTGTTTTAAGTATCGTCCATTCACAAGTTTTTACATAATGATTCAGGTTCAGGTCCGGATCTGGACCTAATCCTCTGGACTTGAACCGGACCTGACCTGAATTTTCTGTACCGGTACCCATCCCTAATCCTGATATATACAGTGTTGGCATACATGTACAGTGAACGCTATTAGCATCCTTCTGTTACAAAGGAAGCACTTTTGATTCATCATCTAAATGTATCTATATAATTTATGTCATGGAATCCACTGAGTAATACGTCAAGCAAAGCACCAGGGCAATTCAATTGCGATATAGTCTGACCCATTTCTTGCTATTGTATGGGATTGTAATTTCACATTCATACATGACGAACATCTCCATATATGTCATATTTCATTTATGGACAGCATAATGCCTAGGTTACACATAGCCGAATTTGGCTCCCGAATCTCTCCCGACTATGGTTTAGGAGTGATTCGGGAGCTAGTCGGCTGTAGTCGGCTGGCGTTCGGCTGAGTCGGATGGCTTTCGGCTGGCGTTCGGCTGAGTCGGCTGGTGTTCGGCTGCTCCATCCGAATGTTTTGAAATGTTCAAAACATTCGGCTCTGAACGGCAACTCTGTAATGGGTCGGTTGGTGGTCGGCTGGTGTTCGGCACGGTCGGCTAGTGTTCGGTTGGTGTTCGGGAGTAAGTCAGCAGTCAAATTAAATCTTAACCACGCTATAAACATGAATGATTTACTCCCAGCTTGTTTCCAACTTACCAATGATTCACCCCAAGACCTTAGACAAATATCTGCTAACTCATTCCCAAGCAAAAAGACTATTACCAGAACGTAGACGAATCACTCCCGAACTTCACACGACCGACATCCAGCCAAAAACAAAAAGACCCATAAATGCCGCACTGGAGCTATATGTGATCTAAATTTGATCTCTTGGTGATGTTTACAAATAGAACAAAGGACATTCTTGATTAAAAACGAAATGAGCACTCTTTTGAAAATCGCTGATTATGTCTATTTCAAGTCGAAAAAGGGTCGGCAATCGGTCGGGGATCAGTCAGGAGTGATTCGGCAGTCTGCGGCTAGAGGTCGGGATGGTTGGTGATAGGTTAGTTAGCATTTGGGACACAGTCGGGAGTAAGTCATTTACTGGTCGGGAGGTGTTCGGGACATGTTCGGCGCTAAAAAATAGGCGTGGCCTAAACTGGTCAGACTACTCCCGAACTACTGCCGACTTGGGTCGGCTAAGAGTCGGCTAGTGTTCGGGAGCCAAAGTCGGCTATGTGTAACCTAGGCATAAAGGTACTCTTTTATAGGAGCGAGAGTGGAATGAGCTATATGTGCTGTAGCGAGTGTTACACAATAGTTGGGTTTACACACGCGACTCGGAGTCAACTTGGAGTCGACTTGGAACCGCTGAGAAAACTCCAAGTCAACTCAAAATGGTTGACATTTGCTCGTGAGCAAATACAGCATATTTTCTTCTCCACCCCAATGCAAAAGTGTACTGATCCATATCAACCTTTTACAGAAATCGACCAATCTCAGAACATCATCCCACTCCAAAACGGATTGTTAAAAAGTCCCCCCCTACAAGAATGGACTCTTCCTGAAAGAAAGCAAAATGGACTAGTCTATGTTACTCTCGTTCTCGTTGTCGTTTGCTTATTGGTCCCTCCCGAGAGCTTATGACTGGTCATACACCTGTATGTCGAGAGTACTATTTCCTTTCCCAAATTAGCCAATTGGAGGTCAGGATTCTTTCTTTCTCTCTTTTTCTTTCTTTCTTACTTTCTTTCTTTCTTTCTTTATTCATTTATTTCAGGTTTTAAAAACCCATCGAATTTTTTTGCTATGAACTGAGACAAACTTACCAAACGGCCGTGTGCCAAGTTTCGTTTCTCTTATTTCGGGGCAAAATAGGCAAAAACAATTTCACCACAGCCCATTTGTCCGATAGAGCAGACACCAGTATAAAGATACATGACTTTCGATTGGAAAGTATAAGTAAAAAACTAGCTCTAACGGGCATTCCAAGTGTTCACCAAGGCTCTCACTTTCTAGTCAGATGTCAGGGGTAACGTCAAAGACTTGTTTAAGTCCAAAGTGATAAAAAACAACATAACGTTTACATTTCATGAGAAGTAACAATAACATTGTATGACAGCTAGGTCGCCGTTCGGAGGCCTGGTCTATTTATTTTATCTATTGTCCTTTTCTATCAAACCACTACACGTCAAAGTCTCGTTGAAAGGACATTTATTTTCTTACCATTGTGGATGAGTACATTTACGTCTTATACTTCTACGAAGATTATCCTGAGGAAAACGGTCTCCCTGATCTTTCGCTGCAAACTGCACTAACTGTAGCAGCTTCTGCGCATAATCCAATTGCTATCTTCCGCCCTGTAGAATTTGCAAGTGAAATGCACAAAAATGCCACAGTTATAAAGTAGATGCTTTATGAGTAAGGAAAACCATATAGTAAAGCTTACTGTCATATAGATTGCTCAATTCTATCTCTATATACGTATGCAGACATCCGTCACTTCTAATGGGTCAGGAGATAGAGTTGTCGGAGAGATCTGTATGCGGATTTATGATTAGTCATCAACATGGCTGAAACGTTACATTGTCAAGTCACCCGTGGTGTCTGACGCACTTCTGACGTGCGACAACTTGAAACCTCTCCAAACATTTCACCATTAATAAGTAAAATACAATCTTTCACCGAGATAATGAGAGGGCCTCGGATATAATATCCATTATCTGGATAGCCTCAGAGGACTAATAAAAAGTTATGAATGATGGTTGTCACTTGGCGCTATAAAAAGGAAGTAAGGTTTGATCATATCTTCGACATGAATTTAGGATGGATATCAGAACTTCGTAAGTGATCTTTCAACGTGTAGATAGAAAAAGGTACTACGAAGATAGCAGAAACTATCTTTTTAGGATTTCTTTGTTCCCGATGACGTATAATAATGTTTCTCTATTTATCATCATACAACTGTCATCTTTTCAAGGTCGGGTTTATTTCTACACGTTATTCCAAATAGATGTTACAGCGTTTCTTTTAATTTACCGAATTCTTCAAGTTGCCGCAGTACGGGCAATAAACGTGGGGAGATTGAACGGTGCGATTGCACTCAAAGGCTTCGGGATAAAAGTCACAGATGTTTGGAGACCAAAGAAAAGCGTACAAAACAAGCACCCCATTCAGTCGACGCACACCCTTGGTATTTTTTAGAAAGTTTCCAATCCATTTATCCAATTACGCAAACCCTTCATACCATATTCACCTGTCGCCTGCACATATGCCTACGTACATTCGCGCAAAACAAAACGCCGTTTTACAACCTGTACAATCTGTTCAATCGACCACTCTTGTTCCTGCCTATGCCGCGCGACGCGGCAGCTTAGGTAGCGTGCGTACATCAAGCGGGTATTGATCGGGGCTTTGTGCAAACGATCAGCCTCGTCAGGCCTGGAAATTAGAAGTGTCGTCTGACGGCGATGGAAAAATACAGGTTTCTAGGGTTGGAAATTCCGTATACAGCAGCCTGGTTGCTTTCTGAGGTAGTTGTTGTTGCCTGGTTGGATATTTTTGACCGTATTAAATGTCAGATCAACACCCACTTGTCGTGGAACTTAAAGCAGTTTTTAGACGTGTCTCTGTTAACCACCTACAGGGGTAAGAGATTTGCAAAAATGAACCAAAACCGTCATACTTTTCATTCTGTTTCAATCCTGGCGCACTGGTAAATTCCTGTCTGTCTGTCTGTCTGTCTGTCTGTCTGTCTGTCTGTCTGTCTGTCTGTCTGTCTGTCTGTCTCTCTGTCTGTCTGTCTGTCTGTCTGTCTGTCTGTCTGTCTGTCTGTCTGTCTGTCTAATGGAACACTATAGATATAGGAATTAGGAACACATGAGATAGTACTAATGCAGAACCTGTCAGCACACCTGTCATGTATACTCAAGTCAGAGGCTTTTGGATGTGACACAAAACGCTAGATGCTTATGTCAAATCCCAATATCAGTTCCAAGATCTCACGTCACCGTGAAATATTGAGTTTCTCACATCTCTTGTGAACGTGACCAGCATATGCAAATGCATAGACCAAAGTTCAACCGAGACGGGGGCCGATATCAACTGCCGGGACCTTTTACCCATTGCTGATATCACACTCTTTTTACACAACCATCATTTCCACCAACGTTTCGGTGACCATCTTGTCATCTTCTACAGGGCAATTCTGACTGGTCACATTTTACTGCAGTGAAAGGTATCGTTGGATTATGGATTTATGGATCAGAAAAGCTACTGCTGTCATGAACCGTGATTTGGGGGGGGGGGGTGCTCGTTTGAGACTCGTTTGGGACTGCATGCTTCAAAAGAAGAAGATGAAGTTGTTGCACTGTTACATGTATATATACTACATTCCATTGCGTTTGAGATCTCATCGTTAACATCACACAAGCAATGGCTGTATGTATGTAAATATTCGACGTTTTGTGACCGCATCTGTAAGCAGCGACACCTAATACTGCAGTACAATGTGAACCAGTCAGAATTGCCCTGACAGGCGCTCACCAAAACGTTGGTGAGAAGAAAGCAATGGTTGAGTAAAAAAAGTCTCTTTATTCAGTGACGCACCAACCTGAGGAAACTATTCACTGATCAAAGGTTAGTAAT